>NC_084483.1:99265833-99494012 GCF_030035675.1 Rhineura floridana | reverse complement strand
TAATGGAATAATAGTATGTTGGTTATTTTTTCACACATCTCTTTTTGCATAGGCTTTAAACATATTTGTATTTTGTAAAAATTACGACGCTGCAAATGCAAATATAAAATGTGCAAATAAGTCAATCAGTTGTGTTTGTGTTCTTATAGACTCAATACTTTTACAGCATTGACAATCTATGGACATGTGTTTTGTGTGGATGATTTTTGTTCCAATATAATGCATGTATTTTTCCAGTCATTCATAAAGCCAGTCAGAGCACTATTGCTGAACCATGTCTTGATAATAAGTAAATTAATTACTATTACAGCAGGGCCCCGCTCATACGGCAGGTTACGTTCCAGACCCCCGCCTAAAAACAAAACCCGCCGCAAAGCGGAACTCCGTCAATAAAATGGCACTTGACATTCGAAAAACGCCGTAAAAGTGGAACAAGCGCCATATGAGTGGGGCCTTACTCTAATTGAAAGCCGCCGTATTAGCGGAACGCCAAAAAGCAGGCCGCTGATAAGCCAGGCCCTTCTGTATTATCACATTCCATGTCTTTCTGCATCATTCCTCTACAGATGGTCTTTCAGTACACCTCCTTTTGTGCAATAAGCATTTTTGCACCTGCTAAGAAATTACTCACCAATATTCTCTATCTGCTTTCAGTTAAATTGTGCAAATCATTTAAATACCCTGCCTGAGGTATCCTGCTATTTCTTTAAAACATATTTCGAGACCCTTGAATGGTTTCACAAAAGCGCAAGAAAAAAAATTAAAAATCATCATGTTCAGCATTGCATTTTCAACATTTTTTCAATGGTCTTGTGAACATACAGTACCACTGCAGAAAAAAACATATTTTAAAAGTCAGTTGTTGCTTATGTAGAGATTGCAGGATCTGTCATACAGAAGATTTCTCTTTCTGCATAGATTTTGAATTTCTTCCGCTTCCATTCCATCTCTTGCCGGAGATTAAGGGTGCAATCCAATCACCCAACCACCCCACTGGCAGGGCTTTGCAGAGTGACAGATCCACCACTGTATCCGCAGCCCAGCTGCTTATGACAGCTGTGGTGGAAAGTGGAGCCTGGACAATTGGGTTCAATTCCTGCACCAGCCTGAGGCCATCGTGCAGTGGCAGTGAGACTGGCCTGGAATCCCATCCTCAAAAACCCTCTTTTGGAGCTTTCCGCTGCTCTCTACCAACTGAGAACCCACCAGATTGTTACATGTTCAATGGCAGGCCAGCTTAGCCAGGAGAACTGAGTAGAGGGATGCCCTCGCTCAATCCAAGTGACATGGGGGGCAGATTATCATGTTACTGTGCATGGGGGGGTTGGATTGCCCTGTTATTGTGCTGCTGTTGTTTTTAAAAAGAAAAAACCAAGAGGTGTAGAATTGTACTTGGCAACCAATCTTTAATACAAATGACACCTGCGGGTTGTTCACGTTTTCTTTTTCTCTGTTCTTCTCCCTTGCACCCCATCCAAAAGCTGGAGCCAAAGGCAAGAAGGCCCGTCCTTTAATAACTCCCGCATTCCAGGCAAGTCTGAGACACTTCGCTGTTGAGCCATTGCAGCTATGGACCTACAGGCACAACTGGAGAGCACGACCGAGAGGAGCTGGAATAAAGAGAAGATGGAGCTTTTGGAGCGTTTTGACAATGAAAGGAAGGAGTGGGAATGTCAGTGGAAGGTCATGCAGAAGAAAATAGAGGAGGTATTTCGGATTATTCTGGATGTCAACAAACGTGTAAAAACTAACATTATGATGCTGTCTTAAGCAAAGGCTTCCAAGAAGCTCTCGCCACAGAAGCTGTGTTGTTGGAAAGAATCAGCCATTGTGTTCAACCCACTCTTCTACAGCAGGATAAATATTGAAAGTTGCTTTGTATTGTGACCGTCCATTGGTCCATCTAACTGGGTTCTGCCTACTCTGCAGTTGTTTCCCAGGCACAGGTGCCAGCTCTGCTCCCTGAGAGCCTCTCATTGGAAAATAGGAAAGTGCCAACGGTCCATCTAGCTCAGTATTATCTATGCTGACAGGCAGCAGTTCTCCAGGATTTCAGAGTGGGGACATTCCCTGCCCTATACCAGGGATTGCAGATAATGCAGAAGCTCTACCACTGAGCTACAGCCCTTGAGGATGCAGTTAGGATCTTCTGCATGGGAAAAAAGGCCACATTTGTCTTACTGTTAGAGAACAGCTTTTACATCTTCCCTAGGCTGCCCAGTCTACTGCAAAACTGCTCTTATAACTGAAAAGAATTTACTCAGTAGCAGACCCCATGGTGGGGCCACACTGCTCACCTGACTTCCCTCTGGCTGAGTTGCTGTGTGGGAGGGGAGAGGTTGGTGCAGGGCAAACACTCTGGCAGGAGCACTGGATTATGATGGTGGTGGTGATGATGTCACCTTTTTGCACTCAGGTGTCTCTAAGCAACTTGCACATTAAAATCAGAGACAAACAAGAACGAAAATACTCATCCAAAAATATATTTAAAAGGAAATAAGTCCTACCCACGCCACTTAAAGGATAAGTAGAACAAAGGCCATTGACATATCTAACTGCCTTGCCCTGGTCATCAGTCTGGCTGCTGAGTTCTGCACCAGTTGCAGTTTCCAAACCATCTTCAGAGGCAGCCCCACATATCATGTATCGGAGTAATCTAATCTAAAGGTTACCAGAGCATAAACAAAGAGAAGTTAGGCTATTCCTGTCCAGATTGGCTTCGCCAGTGTATTTGCACTGTGCCAACTTTGCCACCTCTCCCTCCCCCCCCCCCCCAGTATGCAGCAGCAACTCGGCTGGATGGAGGTTACATGAGTGGAACAGCCCTACCATGCCATCCAGGACTGCATTTACTAATGCGTATCATCGTCCATCTTTCTATGCAAGTCTACAGTTTCTTGTCCTCAGTAGATCTGGTGACAAAAGTTCCCTTCTTTCTTATACATATGTTAATATTTGAACACAATTCTCTTCCCTCTTTCCATTCTCCCTCCCTCCCACACCCAATGTTCATCACTGTGACTGTATAATAACAAGGGCAGGATGCAGAGATAAAGGCAAGGGGTGGTGGTGAGGTATTCTTAAAGCACCATTTATTGTATAAACATTAATCAGAAAACACAAAGGCTTTGGGACATTGCTGTGAAACCGTAGTGACAGTAACATGATTAGTGTAAGTAACATAATTAGTGTAGATCAGAGGTGGGCAATCTGTGGCTCTCTAAATTCTGTTGGACTACTGTTCCCATCATCCCTGGCCATTGTCCACAGTCACTGGGTCTGCTGGGAAATGAAGTCCAACACATTCTGGAGGGCCACAGATTTCCCACCCTAGCTGCATGTGTGTCTTTTTGGACATTGCTTCTTGAGAGAAATGATGAGCAGTCTTGTTTATTAACATGTAAAAGAATGTTTGCATCTGGAATCTAGTGACTCAAGAACAGGACACATTTATTCTGGCTCAGCCCTGCTATATTTATTGATGACATTCAGCAGCGAGAGACTGCAATAAACAACATACCGCAGACTAAATACAAATTGTATTTATACCACTCTGCATTCATTCGTTCTCAGCCAGCCCTCACACCGTTCCAATCCAAGGGTCAAGTTTAGTATAATTATTTCTTATGCTCCCCTAAATTGCAATTTAAACAGTGTATTTTGTTCATCGGTGCATGGAGTTTAATTCTGGTGGCAGTTTTGTATTTGCTGTGTTGGTTTTGCACGTTCACCCTATGTGTTCGCATTGACTCATCTGCCTAATGGTTTGCAGCTGTGGTGGCTGATACACCACACTGGATCTCTGCTGTTTAGTACTTTCCAATTCAGAGGGAAGTATACCTCTTAACAAGCTCATTGACCTCTTAGCAGTGTTTCTTGCAATGATGTTGCCACTGCTTTGTCCATCAGATGTTTTGTTTGGAACAGCAGCATGATTCCATATTATAAATGCTGCCCTGTTAATTTGTAAATTGCTTTGGGATGAAGGGGTGGGATTTGAAGAGGGGGTGAAACTGATATTCCTCTCTCAGATCAGAGGTAGATACAAAAAAGGCAGCAGTTGTTCCTAAATTATATCTGTCCATGTCCCTTGAAAAGACACCCCAGCTAACAATCCTAAATGTGGAGCAGTTTGTGACTGTGCCTAAGCTAGTAGAGATCACAGATGAACTCATGCCTCCCATAGTAACTGCTCAGGACTCCTTAGGGATACTACTTCCAAGTTTGAAAACTACAGTTCCACCTCATCAAAAAGCAACTGTATTTTCCCTAAGTACTTGCACTGAACTCCAGAATAATGCAAATGTTTTACATCTCAGTCCTATGTATGTCTTCACAGAAGTTCACGCCACTGAAGTTAGTGGGGCTTACTCAGTAAGTGCATATAGCATTGTAGCCTCCTGATGTCAAAGGATCTCTTTTTTAACAAAAAGGTTTACTATGCCACCAGAGATTTTTGATCACTTCATAAACAAAGAATTCTATGCTAGTGCCAGGATGCTATAATATGCTGGAACAAATGAATGAATTAATGAATTGTCAACAGCCAGCACCCAAGCATGGAGAAGACAGCCTGCTGCCTCTGTATGATTTACTGCTCTGATTTTGCCTTTTTCAATCAGGCTCTGCTCAGGCTGGGTAATTTTGCCACATTTCTACAGCACATGTGACTGGATTGTTTGTAGGCTCCCAATGCACAGATGTAGCAGACTAGCTCTTAGAGGAGACATGCCCATTACAACTGAATGAGTCAACAGGGCTAGCCTGTTTCTAATAAGGTGGCAAATCCAGATTTGATTCATAGAGATACAGAGGGGTGAGCTCTTCTGAGGAAAAGTAATTCTTACTCTTGCATAGTTCAAAAGTAAGAATGAAATGCGCCTTCAGTTCCAGATGTCCCTATTTTGACATCCTAGAATCCAGCGCAAGGCTCTTAGAGGTCACTGGGTAAGCCAGAGTAACTAGTAAGCTAGTAGCCCAGCCCATCCACTGAGTCCAGACTCACCAGAAACTTACCCAAGATAAATTGCTGTAAATTGAGACATGCTTCATTTGAGAGTTAGCATGGTCCACTGCTAAGAAACTTTTCAGCCCTTATCCCGCTAATGCAACAGCCACATGCTCATATGCTTTATGTTCGAAACAGGTACCATTTTAGGAATTTGCAGTACTTTCTTTGTATTCTGTAAAAGGAAATGAAGCTGTAGCCATTGGCTTGATAGTGCTTTCTAAAAATAAGTTGCAGATACTCCAGCCCTCCAATGATTCCAAACATTGGAGTTTAATGACACAAGCACAACATGAAGATAAATATCTTCCTTTGTTCATCAAGTTGATAGGAGCATTGTAGCCTAATAGAAGGCTTTTTGTTTCTTTCCAGCTTTATCAGGAGGTAAAATTAAGACGTGAGAGCAATATAAATGCCTTTGAGAATAAGGCCATTCGTAACAAGACACAGCAGCAGTCCATACATTCTCCCACTTCAGAATGGAGTGACACACCAGGACTGAACTCTAGTTCAGCAGACCAAGAGAGTTTGCTCACCAAGGCAGAAAAGGAGAGCAAGGACATGAGAAACAAGGGGAGAAACCATGGGATTGTAAAGGATACTCTGGCCTTTGAGAGTTATGAAGAATCTGAAGACTGCCCGGGCTTGAAAACAACCAAGAATTATACTCAGGATCTCAATATTGTGAGTAAAGTAGTAATGGGTGTTTCTCTGAGGGTGAATGGAGCTCAGGCTTCAACCTGTAACATGTCAATACAGTCTTGTAAGTGGCTGTTTAATGGATAATCTTAATGTGTTCAGCTCATTTGAGTCTATTCTGAGTCCACTAGAAGATGAAAAGATCAAATCAGCTTGACCTGAACTGAACTGAGTAAGTGTGAAACCATGCTAACTACGGATCTATGGAAGTGAATGTCACCCTGCCCTCTGTACCCAAAATATCTCTCCTGAATACTGAGGATTCAGGAACGTGGCAACCAAACTATGCTTCCCCAGACTCTTCTATTTGCTCTTATTTGTTGAAAATATTAGATAACTTAGCCCTTGTTTCTCTCAGTCTATGGTCTGGTTTAGGCATAACACTTGACTCCTCATGAATGATGGCTTGTAAACTGGGAGTCAGCCTGAATAAATGATCTCTGCCCTTTCTTCCTTTCCTGTCTGGAAAATCTTTAAATGCATTAGTAGCAGGAGACCATCTAGGGTCATGGTTGGACCTTGGATGACAAGAGAGTCAAAAGTATGCTAAAGCAGGATAAGGAGACTGCAGAGAAGCTGAAGGGGTTTTTTGCATCTGTCTTCACAGCAGAAGAAATACAGCAGATCACTGTGCTTGAAATAACTTTTGCATGGAGTCTGAGGAATTGAGTTACATAGCAGTGATGAGAGACAAAGTTCTAGGCCTAACAGACAAAATAAAAACTGATAAATTGCCAGGTCTGGATGGCATTCATCTGAGAGTTCTCAAAGAACTCAAATATGAGATTGCTGATCTTGTAACAAAAATATGTAACTTGTCCTTAAGATCTGTCTCCATCCCTGAGGACTGGAAAGTGGCCAATGTAACACCAATTTTTAAAAGGGAATTTGTTGGGGGGATCCCAGAAATTACAGGCTGGTTAGCTTAACATCTGTTCTGGGAAAACTGGTAGAAAGCATTGTTAAAGATAAAATAATCAAGCATATAGAAGAACAAGTATTGCTGAAGTAGAACCAGCATGGGTTCTGCAAGGGTAAGAAGTCCAGTCTCACTAACCTTTTAGAGTTCTTTGAGAGTGTCAACAAACATATAGATAGAGGTGATCCAGTGGACATTGTATACATTGTATATTGCCGACCTGGGCTCTTACTGGGAGGAAGGGCAGGATATAAATCTAATAAATAAATAAAGTAAACACTTGGACTTTCAAAAAGCTTTTTAAAAGATACTTCACCAAAGGCTGCTCAATAAAGTTAGCAATCATGGAATAAGAGAAGAGGTCATCTTGTGGATTGAGGAACTGGCTGGGAACAGGAAGCAGAGAGGAGGCATAAATTTACAGTTCTACAAATGAAGAGATTTATTTATTTAAAACATTTATATATCACTTAATCATTTGCATTTCTAATGTGGAAAGTGAAGTCCCACAAGGATCAGTGTTTGGAACTGTGCTTTTAACTTGTTCATAAACAATTTGGAGATGGGGTGAGCAGTGAGGTGACCATGTTTGCTGATGATACTGAATTGTTCAGGATCATTAAAAAAAAGGACTGCAAAGAGCTCCTAATGGATCTCTCCATACTGAGTGAATGGGTGGTAAAATGGCCAATGCAATGTAAACAAATTTAAAGTGATGCATAAACACAATTTTTAATTTCTTATGGAGTCTGAACTGGCGGTGACTAACCAGGAATGAAACCTTGGAGTCATTGTGGCTAGCTCGATGAAGATGGTGACCCAGTGCATAACAGCTGCAAACTCCACGCTGGGGATCATTCAGAAAGGAACTGAAAATAAAACTGCTGATATGGCTATGCTCTCCCTCCACAGCTGGAGGAAGTAGTTAGTTAGTTAGTTAGTATATTTGTATGCTGCTTTTCATCACCAGGTGACCTCCAAACAGCTTCCATAGGAAGAATAAAACAATATAATAAAAACAATTCAGCACATAATAATAATAAACAACTACAACAGTATCAATAAATAATAAATACTTTGTGGTATTACAAAATGTCACAAAACAGGCTCAAATCTCAAACCAATCTAGTCTGCAAAAGCTGGAGAAAACAGAGAGAGAGAGAGAGAGTGAGAGAGAGAGCAAATATACAGTAGAGCTCCATCATTGTATGACTGTCCATGTCTCCAAGAGGAGAAAGTTACACCACTGGGGCATCACTACAGAGAAGACCCTTCTCCAGGTCCTTCTCTGGAGAGAGTGATGTAGCCACTGATGTAGCCACCAATCTGGTGATGGAGGAGTTCTTTCAGGCATTCTAATGAGCACACAACAGCAGCCATCTTGCTTCATTGGGGCCACCCCGAGAAACCTACTTATAAGCTTAAGTTTTTACCGACCCCAAATAGGCAGTGCCCAAGGCCACTACCTTGGACTTCTACAGCTCAAGATCTTGCAGGCTTCTGAATAACAGTTGGTGGAAACCGCAGAGGGGCAGAGAGAGTGCTCTTGTGCTCAGGTCCTGCTTGCAGGTTTCCCATAGGCATCTGTTTTGCCACTGTGAGAACAAGATGCTGGACTAGATGGGCCATTGGTCTGATCCAAAATGGGCATCACTGCAAGCCATGGTTTACATAAAACATACTCCCTCATACCTGTGATTTCCAGAATCATGATTACAATCTCTGGTTTCCAAGAGGATCTGGATTATCCTTAACAAAGATTTGTTTCAATGACTGTGTAACACAGAACTTTGGAGAGAGAAAGGGAGCAAAGAAATTTCTTGGAAAGGGAAGGAGGAAGGGATGAGGGTGTTATGTATTCATCAGGCAAGCTTCTGATCTGGTAAACTGCAGGGTGCTTGCTTTATTTATTTATTTATTTATTTTGTTAACTCCTGCCCTGCCTTTCTGCAACAACTGTACTGAAGGTGGCTCTCAATAGAAAAAAACATCAAAACCACAGACATAACAAAACAATAATGTGAATAGCAGATAGGAGATGTTATGGTTTTACCAGGTCTGTATCTCAGTTATATCTTTGTGATGTGCCCCTTCTTTAATTTCCTCCGAGATGGAGAACGTATGTTATAGCTGTGTTTATAGCTGTTCTAGAAATTTAGTAAGAACCTGATCACACTAAAATATTGCCATTTGCATTTATATAGGCTCTTAAAGAACTTGCCAAAGTAAGTGAAGACTTGTGCAGCTACCAAGAGGAAATCCGTAAGAAGTCCAACCACAGAAGGTAAAACTTTGTTAGATATGCTTACTTTAGGCACATTTGAGACAAAGGGCCACATACAAACATTGTATGGGAGCTGGAAAAATGATCACAATGTTTAAGTCATGGGGGGGACTCTGTGGCCTTTCAGATATTGTTGGACTCCCAATTCCTATCAGCCCCAGCCAGCATGGTCAGTGGTTGAGGATGATGAGACCTATAGTTCAGCAGCATCTGAGGTGCGGTGGGGGCACAGGTTTCCCATCTCTGCTTTAAGTGTCCTTGGCTTAACAAAATAATAGAATATAGAATCATAAATTAATCTCTAGCCCTTTCTACGTGTAATAAAATTGGTTTATCTGAAATTAGTTCAGAGCTAACTTTTGCTACAGTGGGGCAGACAAATAAGACAGAACAGGAATTCCATTTGGGATAGATTTTTCCATGTCTCATATTATCTCATTGTGAAATAAGCAGCCTGGGGGTTCTGTTAAATCCTCCCCTCATTTAAGACACTGAGCAGCAAAACCACACCTTAATCCTTTCAAAGGATTCATTATTAAAGTTATTTTTCTGACATTAATAATGTAAAAAAAGCATGACATACTTTATGGGTAGTTCCCCCAGCTGTAATTGCCTGTGCAACCAAAGGTGACAGACACACTGGTTTTATCTCTTTGGCACTGATCCAAGGCAAGCTAGTCACACTTGAGTGCCATTGATAGCTGTAACTAACTTTATGTTCCATAAATTTCAGAGGCTTAACAGCAATCTACTTTCCATAGACTAGGCACAGGATCTGATTCACAGGAAATTGGGCAGTGCCTCTGTAATCCAGCAAACATCATAACTAACTGATTAAAGTTCCTTTTCTCCCTGAGGAATGTTTTGTGAGCAATATAAATAAACATCACTCATCATGCAGCCTAGCTAGTTCTTCTGGGGTATTCTGGTAGGACCTAGTATATAGTTCCCTTACGGGGTCAGAAATGGAGTTGCAAGACCTTTGAACAGTGGTATGTAATGATGTTGTGCTATTGATCCAGTACTCACAAGATACCTGATGTGTTGAAAAGAGTAGGTTTCAGGATATTTGCTGTCTTTAATTATCATACACCTCATGGAGTGCTATGAAATCATGAGGATTCATAGAGGTGTGTCCCAGTACATAGATAAAGAGAAGAGGGAATGGGTCTCCACTTCAAGTTCTACACTGACATTCTGAAACCCTTGTAGGGCTGATTCGGGTAGTGGAGAAAAAAATTAATTCACTGCTGCTCACATAAAATTTTTTCCTTATGTATGCAGAAAGAAGTTGTTTCCTGTCCTGGGAGAATCTATCGAAACTAAAAATACACTGATCTCACAAGAGGTGAACCATATGTGTAACAATGATACACAAACAACTTCAGTTGCATTTGAAACAGAAGAACAAAATAACAGGAAGAACTTGATGGGCATCAACCCATCAAAGGAGACTCCATCTAGTGCTCTTACTGGGATTGAGAGAACAGGCTTTTTGCCTTGGCAAAAAAGAGAAGCTCCTCCCATTCCTCCGAGAAGCACTTCTCGGCATTTGACAAGCTCTCTAGCACACATTTCTGAAGCATTAGCAAAAGATACAGGGCCCAAAAGCATCTGTGAGACCCAGGAGTGCCACAACGGAAATACATTGACTGATCCACCTTTTGCAAAACAATATGGTGCTCCAATGCCACTGACAAATGAATGGAAATCTGTTAGTGGGTCGGCAGTGGCTGCCACAGTGTCCATACAAAAAGAGGATCCATCTCTTGAATGCAAGTTGCCAGCAGGATTTTCTCACAACACTTGGTCCCATGATGCAAGCAAGGTTGGGAACAGTCCTAAAAATGGCTCTTTTCCACACTTTGTCCAGAAGAGCTGTTCCAATGGGAACTTGGTGCCCCAGAAACAGCATTCTAAATCACAAAGCAGTGGGCATTTTACCAGTGACTTATATGCCCCTGTGTGTGACACCCTGGGTGATTCTGCATACGGAACTGGAAAGACACAACGAAATGAAACGCTGGAGGCAAAAATTGATGAGTTTAACAGAACTGTGTTTCACACAGATAAAGGCCATGAGTGTCTGGAACAGAACCAAATGCTGCCAGTACCATCTGGTGATCCTAAACCCCATCCCATACTGCAGGATTGCAGGACTAGCAGAACAGAGTCAACCTGTGTTTTGAATCCCAGACTCTCTTCAAGAATGGGTGAAAAAGCCTACAAACCCAGCAAAACTGCCAAAGCTACAGGGCAGCAAAAGCAACTCAATGGACTCCTAAGTGGCTACCAGCAAATGCTTCATGAGCATGACTGGAGGCCCAGTAATTTGTCTGGTCGCCCACGATCAGCTGACTCAAGATCCAACTATGGTGTTGTTGAAAAGCTTCTGAAGAACTACGAAAAATCAACCGCCTTGTGGAACTCAAAACTCCACAAACAGCAGTGGGTGCCACCCAGTTCTGAATTTGCAGGTGGCAGCTGTGAGAAATTGGGTCACTATTTTGAAATGCTTCAGGCAGATCAGGGAAAGGAGGAGCAGCAGAAGAACTCAACCAGGCACATTGGACTTTATGCCAAGCATGGCAAAGAGAAGCAGAGATTTCCTGAGGTATGGTTTTTAACTGAAAAGTGATCCATTTCAATTCCTCCACTGTTCCTCTAAGAAGCTTGAGGCAAGACATGTAGTTAAGCACAACAGGGCTTTTCTTACATTCTTAGTCCCTGGCCCTCTTGTATCCTCACGACAATGCTGTGAGGTAGGTTAGATTGAGAAAGTGACTGGGCCAAGTTATACAGTAAGCTTCATAGCTGAGCTGGGTTTGTGGGGTTATTAAAAATTAAATATCAGATGCAGGATGAAAAATGGAAATGGACTGCCTTCAAGCCAATTCCAACTTACAGCGACCCTATGAATAGGGTTTTCATGGTAAGCAGTATTCAGAGGTGGTTTTACCATTGCCTTCTTCTGAGGCTGAGAGGCAGTGACTGGCTCAAGGTCACCCAGTGAGCTTCATGGCTGTGTGGGGATTCGAACCCTGGTCTCCCAGGTGGTAGTCCAACACCTTAACCACTACACCACACTGGCTGTCTAGATGCAGGATAGGCAGCTCTTAATGTTGCATTTTCATTTTACACAATGTGTCATGGTAGAAATTTTAGATAGACTTCTCAGGGATGGTTTAAATACTGTGATCCCCATCCTGAAGCTCAGTGGTAGCTGGTGCTCGTTGGGACTGGTGAGACGGAAAGCAATGAGGCCAACAATTCGTGAAGCCAGATCCAATGACAAGCAAAGCCAAGTTTGAGTTTTGTCCCTTCTCCTTCCTGCTGTATTCTACATGGGCAAAACTGAAACTAGGGAGGAGGAAGTTGACAGCCCAGGGCCACCCTTTGGAGTGCTTGTAAGAAGGCAGACAGGCGAGGGCAGACTGAGGTTCATGTGGCAGTGCCCCATTTGTCCTAACTGACCAGCTTCCACTGTTGAAACTGCCAAGAAGTACTTCCCAATCATAGCATGCCCAATGCATTGTGGAACAGTCTGTGTACATTAGGAATAATTGTGTTACAAAGCAACCCCAAAAACCCTTAAACAAGATTGGGGGATATTGGATTGAGCGGAGGCTGGTGAACATGCAGGCAAGCTGCTGATGGAATCTGCACCAGTGGAACGCAGCAGAAATCTGGGCCCAGTTATCCTCCCCCACCACCGGCCTCGCTGCTCCACAAAGCCCCAGTGGTGGGAGAGAAGAGTTTGGATTGCTCCCTTATTTCTTAGTAAATATGCAAATCTTACATTGCAATAAATAATGTGCCCAGTTTTCATGTAGACAGACAGACACACAGACAGACAGACAGACAGACACATCGATCAGTCTATTAAGTAACAACGCATTCCAAATAATCCCATAATATTCCTAGGTAATATGCTATGGACTAATAGCCCACTCTACAGACCTTTGGAGGTTACTTTATTGATTTCAGTGCAACTGCTGTCCTCCTTTGAGGTAAAGGAAGAAGAAAGGGGTGAGTGGGTTTTCCATTTGCGCATTGGATTTCCTGAGCCCATGAGACATCACTGGATTAGTGCAAGGATATGGTGATTGCATAGGTGTAAAAGGATTTTTAAAAGACTTGAGAAATAATAGAAAATAAATGTTCAAATAGCAAAGGGAAGGAGGATGAATGTGCATTAATCAAATATCACTAAGCATTACATTTTGAAAGTCAGAAGTCCTCATGGACTGAAGAAAGGTGTACTGATCATAAACTTCCTTTCAGGTAGATCCAGAATTGGCCAAAGTTGGAGAGATGACACCATTTATGCAACCCAAAGATTGTTACATTTTTCAAAAAATTGTTAATTTTTATTCATGTTGCTGATGTTCCATTGATTTTACTGGATCTATTCTACTATACTGTTTTATCATTAGTTAGTTGCCTTAGTTAAAATATTTATAGGCTGCCTTTCCCAACAAAGCTCCCCCAAAGTCCAAAGACCTTGAGATGGCTCCAGATGATCAAAGATGAGAAGTGTATCATACTCCTTTATTTACTTTTCTTTTAATTATTTTTCATTTCCTAGACTACAAGACAATCTCGACATTCATTTTTGTAATAATAGCTATATTTACATTTAATTGTAGAACTTATCCTGTTTCTGTAAGAAGCTAACATGGCAAAGGAGGAATAATTTCATAATGCTATTATCAGTTCCTTTGCCATCAACTTCCTTTTGAACAATGCCATTGGGCTGCTGCAAATGCAGTCTAGATGCAATTTTGCTATTTTATCCTGAGAACAAGAAAACAAAACAAAAAATGATTGATGATTGAAACAACAGGCTCAGTGGAGCAGTGGCTTGTGGGCATATGTGTGTGTGTGTATGGAGACAGTGTCGTCCTCCTAGGGCATTGCTGCACTCACTGGGATGGGAATGGCATGGGGCAAAGCAGTGACATTGGGGGAGCTCTATGGTAATGGTAGCCCTATAAGTTAACCCTGGGCTCCCCTGACCTCGCAGCTCCACCTCATCCCTGTATTGATGAGCACCATGCCACTGCTGCTGAGAGGGCACCACTGACTCTGCCCCCTCCCAAGCTACCACTGAATAGACTGCCACATTGGCCAGAGGAAGAAGACAAGGGGTAGTCCAAAGTAGACATTACATGCAAACTTTTTTAGCTTGGATAAGATGCTTGGGAATGGAGAAGGATATTTTCCTTTGAGCTGGAAAAAAGTTAAACATCTAATCCCTCTACTTTTCTGCTCCCAAAGTCCTTTCCTAAAGCAGCTTTTGCAATTTTAAAAAAAGGACAGTCAGGCTACCATTATAACCATGTATCATGTAGTTTAGCCCTAAGTGAGGCTAGACCTTTTTAGATCAGCCTGAATTTATGCTGTTACAAGTTATATCATAACCTGGCAGCCTACCATCTTAATTTTTTTTAGGATCATCATCATCATCATCATCATTATTATTGTTGTTGTTGTTGTTGTTATTGTTATCTGCATTTCATCACAGAAAACAGGATGGGCCCTAAAAATATCCATGTCAGGTGTTGAAGGCTAGGATAAAGAGGTGCGTCTTCAGCATTCACCGAAAGTTGTACAAAGAAGTTGCTAGACGCACCTCAGTGGGGAGGGAGTTCCACAGCTTAGGGGCTGCTATAAAGAATGCTCTCTCCCTGGCCGCCATCACCCTGAGCTTCCTAGGGTGGCGGAACTACCAAAAGGGCCCCCTCTGCTGATCTCAACACCTGAGAGGGTCTGTAGGCAAGGAGGTGGTCTTTCAGATATTTAGGACCTAAGTTGTTTAGGGCTTTAAACACTAACGTGAGCACCTTGAACTGAGCCTGGAAACAACCTGGCAACCAATGCAATAAAGTACTCTGTATAAGTATAAAGAGCTTAAATGAAGCAAATGCAGTTTCATATGTCATTTAAAACATTGCAAGAGTCCTCCTCCACCAACACCCACCATTATTAGTTAGGGAAAGAGGATGGCAGAGAAGGATGTCACCACAAAAAGGCTTCTAGGCCCTGGCATGTGCCAAATAGCATCACTGGGAGTGAAATAGGTTGTAGAGGCCATACTGATTCAAAATGAACACCTTTTAAAATTAGGTTAATTTCAGATATTTACCAGATGTCCTCCAAATTAATCAGATTTAAATTTGTCAAAGCTGAATCAGAGTTGGGTGGGGAGTCTGCCCACCACTAATTCTGTGCCTAGCTAGATATTGGTTGTTAATCTTCATTTCACCTGGTTCTGCAAGATGGTGGCCTTTGGGCTGCATACACACATTATTTCCCCCCCAAAATCCTGAGAACTGTAGTTTACCCTCACAGAGCTACAATTCCCAGTGCCTTTAATAAACTACACTTCCCAGGATTCATTGGGGAAAATGATGTGCTTTAAATGTATGGCCTTGGGCTCCTTGCTATCAACATGCAATAAGATTTGTTTACAAATGTTAGACCTAACTGCACCCTGAAAGGTGAGTTGCATGAGTAATGGGGCCATCAACCATCTCACTTTGCTGCCTGCTTGAGTAAGTGTCAACTTTATCCAGCTTTGGTAGTGTGCAGACAGAGGGTCATTGTATCTTTAATATCGACAGTCTTATACATTTTGTGTCTGACTAGCATGCCACATATTTCTTTGACACATGCAAAAGTTCTTCTGCCCTTACATTTTTACATTACTATGTAAATGGTAAATAATACTTTCTCTAGACCTTTTAATAGCCAGAGGCCACCTGCTGTAACACTGGCCAGCATACATTGTGTCATTCTCTTTAAATTCCACAAATGCTTTTTCAGAGGTTTTGCTCTGACTTCATAACCCAAGAAGTCACATTTGTATTTGTAGGTATCTGTGCCAGCTAAACAGCCAAATGGGAAAGGCTTCTCTCGGCCAGCTCGGCCAGCAAATAGGCGTTTGCCTTCCAGATGGGCCTCCAGGTCACCATCAGCACCACCTGCTATCAGAAGAACAGCTTTGAATGAACTCTCTTGAACAGTTGTGGGATCTCAGTGGGTCTAAACTCAAGAATGGATTCAATGCTGTTTTGAAAACTCCATGTGGACTGTCTTTTTTTCATGTTCCTGATTGCAACCAGATCTGTGCAACTGTATGTCCATCAATAGTAACCCTGTCTTTTGACCTGCTGGAGACACAGTCTCGATTCTTAGATCATCCTTATACAGTCTTCAGTGTTTTTATCAACTACATAAGGATGCCCCTCCCCAGGTGTATGTATAATTTTATAACTCACAGCCATTTTTTCCTTTGAATGACATATGCCAATCGTTATCTCCTAAAATCTTTTTTTATTTACATAATGTATAATTCTGTATATTCTGACTTATCCAGCAAACAGCAGGAAGAAATGCTGTATGCATGATCATGTGTTTGTAGGTGCATGTGTTGAAATAGGAAGCATACGACTCTGTATTTAGGTGAGACAAACTCAGTACTAGTACTGACACTAACATTATGGTTATATTCTTGCATACTAAACAAAACTTTTGTGGTTTATTTTGAAAGACCTTTGAACTAGCCCTGGCAATTATATTTTGTATATCTTTTACAAATTTCACAGGTCTAGTATTTGATATACAAAAACTAACATACTTTTTTGGTAACAGTAGTGAAAAAGCATTTTACAATATGTACCAGGAGCAGATTAGCTAAGTGGATTGATTTCTCATTCATACTTGATGTTCTTCTTCACTTCTTTAAGTTTTACTGTGCTAGGAATATTTTTCAGAACTAAACAATCCATTATTTATACCTGCAATTGGCTTTTGGTGCACAGACATTCCTCAAAGGGATCAGCTACCTTAAATGCTTGTGTCTGCCATTCACTGTAACATCGCTCAAAGATTGGATTCTAGTAGATTTATTTAAGCAGTATTATGTATTGTACAGAGGAAAAAGAATGAGACAGATGTCCAGACAATAACCGCACTTAAAACCACCAAATCCTGGCTTAATAAGCCATGATATGAAAGAGCTTTATGCACTTGCCTGCTGTCCCTTTGCTGCTCCCCTTATGCAAGCAAAGAAACAAGCCAGGTAGCCACAGTTAACCATCAATTCCCATTACATGCAAATTAGAAAACTATGGTTAATGGCTTCCAAACAAGCCAGGATGTGAAGCTATGGTTTAAAATGGCTTCCTGGCTTGTTTCTCTGTTTGGTGAAGGTTGTTGCAGGTGCATGGAGCTTGGGCCAGTCCTGGCTTTTAAAATCAGGATTTGATTGTGTGAACCAGATCAGCATGTGAGGGTAGAACTATGTCTTCCATGACAATAGTACAACTTACACCATGTTATGACATGTTAATTTCCCTGCCAACTGCTGTCAGTGATGAGGTGGCAAAACACCTATTGTAATGCTATCCAGACATAAAGTAAGATGAACTAACATGACATGGAGGAGAACATGGCAGGTGGATGCTGGTTCCACCTTCAAGCAAAACCCCTTTCCCTTAAAATACCGAATATTAAAAGTGTTGCTAAGTCATATGCACAGTTAATGTTAGGTTTGCAGGTGGCAGGGCTTAACCTAAACTATCCATTTGTTCCAAACACCCTGTCCCTACTGTGATTGTCCAGTAGGTCAAAGTCTCAAGTCTGGCAAGGCAAAATTAATCAGTTTGTTTTAAACAAAAGCAGAAGAATAAGCAACAGTTGAAGTACAATGATCTACAATTAATCTTTTCTTTCTTGATCTGCTACTGAGCTTCAGATGGCCAAGGCAACTGCACATATTCTGCTCCCAGGAACAATATGAGTATCTCTCAGTTATGAGGTTTGCTTGCATTCTGGCACAAGCCTGACATACATACATATTGCATCAAGATAGGATTGCTATGGTGCCATAAATCCTAGACTGATGGCATTAGAAGCATGTATTTGCCATAATCGGTGTCTATGCTGTTGGCTGTTAGTATGCTATGTGTGTAGCCCACTTTATTTCCTTTCTTAACAGTCTGAATGAAATATAGATCCTCCTGAACTGCCTTGATAAGTGTCATAAAAATGCCTTCTTCCTCATTGTGAGTTTTCATCTCTCTTAGAATTGCACAGAAGAAGTGAACAGCAATCCACCTGACCTACTGGGGTGATCATTATATTTTAAAGAAAATTGTTTGATCAGTCCAACTTCTATTATCCTTGTCATGAGAAGAGCCAGACAATAGGTCTATATATGTATCCCAGATGATTTTTTAAAAACAAAATCATTTGCCACAGAAACCCATATTTTTTGCCAACTAACACTGATTTCTGCAGCCTGTATTGATTTAAAATATTTCTAGCTTGCACATAGCAGGGCAGAGCACAACTCACAAAACTGAGATAATATACAACGAAATAATAAAATCCCTAAGAATACCTCACCTACCAATAGGAAAAGCAAAGTTACATATTTTTCATTTTAAAAAAATTCTGGTTCTGCTAGTCATGGGGAAGACAAAGAGTGAAGTCCTGCCCCTTGGGAATCCTATTGCAACCACCCCACTCCCCAAAAGCTTTGGACATTTTATCAGACATTGCCCCCGAAGTGCAAGCCTATCTTTACAGTCTAAAAGGATTAGAAAGTTGAGTTTTTAATTCAAATGAAAGTTTAGATTCTTAGGATGCTGATTTTTGTACCAGAAACCAATTTCTGAAATCACATGTAGGGATGGGATCCGCATTTCGGTGCCGGTTCAATTTTCACTATGTTGAACTTCTGCTACCACTTCGTAAGGGATCAGTATTTGCTATTCACCATAAATACAGATTCGGGGTTTTTTTCACAAAAAAATAAATATTATCAATATTTTTTAAAATACTGTTTGTTCATAGATTTTTAAAAAAAATCTATCTCAAAATATAAATATTAATATTGATATTTGAGGGAAATATTAACATTATGAGGAAAATATTCATATTAATATCAATGTTTTTGAGGCTTTTTTAAAAAAAATCTGCTTCAGCTGCAGAAAACCGCTGGAAAAAAACCCAATCCGCAAGGACCAAAAAAAGTGAATAAATAGGGAATCTGATGTCAAATTCGAATTTTGTGAAATTCGAGCACATCTCTAATCACATGATATAGTCACAGCATACATACAGCTCTGGGCAAAAGGAGCATACTTTGCCATTTCCATTCTCTTATACCTTTACACTCTGATGCTCATTTGTATAGTGTCAAGATAACAATTTATAGTCTCAACACAGGAAATATACCTGTAGCATTTATGGGTATCTGAAAGAGTGGGGTACTTTCCAGGACTGTCCAACTGGTTCCCTTTACTTCCTTGGTAACCTCTTCATGATCAGATGCTGCACTTAGAAGACTTTACTGATGCAGATATACTTCCATAAGATCGGAACAAAGGCTAGGACTATAATGCTGTGAACACTTTTTGGGGAGTAAGCCCCACCAAACTTAATAGGACTTACTTCTGAGTAAACATGAACTGGGGATTGTACTGTAACATACTGAAGAAATGTTTTAAATGGGCAGGCAACCTATGGTCCACTTCCTGGTGTTTGGTTACAGTTCCCATCATACCTCACCATTGATCATGCTGGCTGGGGCAGCTGGGAGTTGTAGTTTCAACAGCATTTGGAGAAACACAGCCCCACCACTGATTTAAAAGCTTAAAACAATTTAGCCTTCTGTAGTTTCATTTAGCCTAGTCTAGTGAATGAGATGTCATAGATAACTGGCTGATTACATGCTTTGCATGCACAAGAACAGGCCATCTAGTCCAGGATCCTATCCTTATAGTGGCCAACTATATGCCTATGGTTGCCCACAGCAGGACCTGAGTGCAAGAGCACTCTCCACACTTGTGATTCCCAGTAACTGGTGTTCTTCCCTGTAACAGTGGAGGTACAACATGGCCATTGTGGCTAGTAACTATAGATAGACTTATCCTCTAGGAATTTCTCTAACTCTTAAAACCATCCATGTTAGTGACAATCATATCTTGTAATAGTGAATTTCATGGTTTAACAATGCACTATGTGAGGTAATTCTTTTGTCCTGAATCTCCCAACATTCTGCTGTACTGGATGATGCTGGGGTCTAGTATGAGGAAGAAAAACCTCTATCCACTTTCTTCACACCATCTTATTCCTCTATCATTTCCCTCACCTTTTTTCTAAACTAAAAATCAGCAAATGATGTGGCCTTTCCTCATCAGGGAGTTGCTCTAGCCCCATGATCATTTTGGCTGTCTTTTTCTGAACCTTTTCCAGTTCTACAACCACAGATCTGGTCCCAGGATCTGTAGCTTAAAGAATCTCAGGTAATAGGACTGAGAAAGTCTTCCTGAGAATTTAAGAGAGACAGTTCTAGTCTACCTTGGCTTGAGGCAGTTTCATCTGTTCAGTAGTTGGTGAATGAAGGGAGCACTTTGAACTTTAACAGCTTTACAATAATTATTATGTGCACCTACTGTGCGCAATATGAGATGGGTCATTATTCATATTTCCCATTATTTCCATTGGGCAAGTGATTCCACAGCCAGGCTGATCTTGTCCAAACGACAAATAATATTGGCCATTTTCTGTGCAGTTTTCCTTTTAGCAGAAAATTTCACAAAATACTTGAAAAGTGACCAGAGATGATATTGTGGGATTGTGCCTACCTATTGCAGAATATTCAAAGTATAATCTGGTTAACTTGTCTTGTGTATGCATCATGCAAAGATTTTTACAAAAAATGTTTGAGGTATCCTGATATGTTTGAGGTACCCTGAGGCTAGGTGTCCAGTTGCCAGCTTCTTTCATGAGAAGGCTCCTGGTTTCTACTAGATGTGGCATGCAGAAATTCACCAGGTGAAGCTTTCACTACCAGGAAGATTTAGTGCTGGGAAAATCACCTTCTGAATTTTCTTCTCTCATGTATATTATTGATTGATGCCGCTGTTGTCATTATTTCTCAGCTTTTTTTTAAAAAAAAGACTCAAGGTAACTTTCCAAAAATACAATATATTCAAAATCTAAAACAAAACCGTGAAAGCGCAACATATAATTCAAAGAAATCCACCCTGCCACATAAAAATTGACACATTCAGCACAATGCACAATCAATAACCAAAGCCTGTCAGCACCTGATAATTAATAATAAACACCCTATCACATACTAGTGAACACCTGGGAACAAAGGAATGTCTTAACCTGATGCTGAAACGACAGTAATATTAGCACCAAGTAGGCCTCAGTGGGAAAAGGAGTCTATAAACAGGGAGCCAGAAATGAAAAGGCCCTATCTCTTGATGCTCCTCTCAAAAACTGTTTTGGAGGTGGTCTCCAGAAAAGGAGCTCAGATGTTGATCTTAATGCACAGATAACTTCATGCCAGAAGAAACTGTTCAAAGCAAAGGAGCCCTGACAGGAAAACCATTTGCAAATACAGGCCAAGTTATTAATTATTGTGGAAAAGGTTGGTGCACTCTTGTATGAAGTAAAACATTCATTTAACATATCTCAGCTTATCTTTTCAAAGCCCTCTTGTCAAAAGATAAAATGGTTTTGATCTCTTGTCACTTTGCCTAACAACAACTACAATGCAAGATTAATGACTGGAGGTACCCCTTTGTATATAAACCTTATTAAGACTGCAGTCCTATACCCACTTATCCTAGAAGTAAATTTCATTGAACTCAATGGAATTTGTTTACTGGATTAAACCATAAGAAACCCTTGTTATGGTTAATTTTAAATCTATCAGTGGCAAAGTTAAATAGGATTTCCCCCTTTCCCTAAGGAATTCATCTCTCTGTAGTCCCATGATTTTGTTTTAGCATTTTAAATTTGATATATAGCTGGATAGATTGTTGGCTGTATTGATTTTAGAGATACACTCTAGGCTATGTAAATGGAGCTGTCATGGCAAACAGCAATCAATGGATTGCACGGGGAGCTTCAGTCCAGTCTGATAGCTGTAGCTTTTTTTAGCAGCAATAATGGAATTAAATGTGTTAGCAATGTATAAAAGGAAGATTGTGGGTGAACTTTGTATAGTGTGGTTTTCAATATACTATGCTGCTGGGAATTCCAAGGAAGCAAAATAAACTGTTCCTAGCAGAGGTGTAGTTATCTGGCGTCTTGGGTGTGTGTGTCTTAGACCCCTTACTTTTTTAGGAACAGAGTCCTAGCCAGGTCCCTACATCTCTAGCATCCTACAAGCCAATCAGCATGAAAGGGGTGTTAGCCACTGAGAAGTCTTCTAACATGCTTTCTTGTTCGTTCCTGCTGATTGGAACCAATCAGAGTGAAAGGAGGTGAGTTGGCCACTGAAAAGACTCTTCTCGGTAGCTAACATTCCACTTTCATGCTGATTGGCTCCTAGGGATATCTGCTATTGCGGGAGAAGACACATGCAGGAAGAACTGAGGAGTGTGGAGATGATAGTGGAGAGCAAGCATGGAAGTGAGGAGGCATGACTGTGAGGGGCATGGTGTCACTATCATGAAGGGACCCTGCACTTCTGAATTTGCCACTGCACTACTGGACAATTTCAAAGACCACAGGCAATAGCTTGAGGCACAGTGCCAACCCTAGGGGAATCCGACATTGGTGATGGCTTCACCATACTGGCATAGTGTGCCTTCTGAAGCGCCTCCTCTGTCAGTATCGCGCCAACCAATTCTGACTTCAGTTGAGTCCATAACCACAGGTTTATGAAAAAGAGCTGGTGATAGAGAAGAGGAACCACCACAGAAAAACATGGAGGGAGAGTAGTAGCGCATGCTACAGTAGGTCTACAAACTACTACTGATCTGAATGATCATCATCTCCTCTCCCAAGACCCTGTAACAGTTTACATTAGTGGAAATTTTGTAATTAAACACTACGGCCATGCTGGCTGGGATGTGGTAGTCCAATGCATCTGGAGAACACCAGGTTAGAGAAGGACTCCTGGGACAGCATTCCTTCCCCATCCTGGTCCTTGGTCAAATCTCAGTGCAGATATATGTGGTTTTTAAATCAGCCCCAAACATATACTGAGGTTATCTCATGCTGCCCTGAACTTTTGAAATGTGTTATTGCAGTTTGTGTTGCTATTGAAATAAATCCAACATATGGTTTTACAAACCTGACTGAGAATGAATTAGACTGTCTAAACCAGCTGTCCTGTTCTCACCAAGCTCCTCAGGAGGCAAGAGACTTGCCAGCAATAACACAGTTGAGGGGAACAAGGCAGTATCCAGCCCAGTCCAGAGTCCAAAACAACAGAGGGGTCAAGCAAGGAGCAATGCCAGAACAGTCCAAGGGCAGTCCAAGGACAGGAGCCAAGCACTCCATGGTCAACACAGGATACACCGGGGTCAACAGGAGCTCAGCTGACAGCTGGAATCGCATCCCAGACCTCAGCTGACTCCCCTTAATCACCTGAGGAGTCTGAGCCTGCAGTCAGGCATTCCTCCGAATGAGCTGGGTCTCCAGCTGGTGTTTGAAGTGGCATCTCTCCCTTGGGCTCAGGATTCATTCAGCCTCCATGTCAGAGGCCAAACTTGCTCAGGGGCAGATGGCCCTTCCTTGGCCTTGTCATAGGACCCTGGCTCCTCACCCTCAGATGGAGCCTGGTCCAGGGCTGGGTCCAAGGTCAGAGCCTTCTGGTCTTCCTCTGATGAGGACTCCTCTGGCTGGGACCTAACACCAGCAAAAGCACTTCCATCTCTTCAGGCACAGAGGACTGTTGTCGAACTGCAACTTCTACAGCATTAAACACATGTCAATGTTATGCAGAAAAGAATTAACTCCTCCCATTGTATGGTGCCGACTTCCTTCACAAAAGAAGTACTTCTTGACAGTGTAAGTAGGGCAAGGGATCTGTTTCAGATGCTACGCAATTATGTCTCAGGAGCACTAGTTTTTCAGGCCAATTCGCTGTTTCGACCATATTAGTTGAACTTGGGTCCCATTGATATAAATGTGAAAATACTTAATGTTGATCAAACCCACTGGTTCAATCTAATCTATATAATTATATGGTTGTGTACTGGTATATGTGGCAAAAACCCAAATCCATCTGTTTGGTTTAAAAAAGAGGTTATTGCTTGATATGTGCTTAAAAGAGAGGTTCTACTTGATATGTGTTTCCCCAACATATCTCTGGTCTCAGTTGATTTAGATTTTTGATGTGGGTACACCAGTGGTTCCCAAACTGCCCCCCCACAGACCACTTGAAAATTGCTGAGGGTCTCCATGGATCACTTCATTATTTTTCTGCCTGCTGTAGCAATTGAATGTGCTATGCTACCTATATAATTTTTAATTGTATTTTTACAGTCAAGCTGTGGACCACTGGTTTGGGAACCTCTGGGCTAGACCACTTTTCCAAAACTGAGGAAGGTGAAGATATTTGAGGGAATTAGGTGCAAGTGGGTGTTTCTAAATGAAAAAAGGATGCTAAATCCAAAAATCTAGGTTCCCAATTTGTTTTCTATTAATTCTATTTCTATTCCATTTTGTAAAATGGCCACCAATTTTCACATTTTTATTGTCAAGCTTTTATATATCACATTCTAGCCAAGGACTACTGTGAACCTTACTTTTTAAAAATTGGCTCGTTTAAAAAACAAGGCACGGTTCTTTTTTCCCTGTTGTTGTTGTTATGTTCCTCCAAGTCGACTATGACTTATGGCGACCCTATGAATCAGTGACCTCCAAGAGCATCTGTCATGAACTACCTTGTTCAGATCTTGTAAGTTCAGGTCTGGGGCTTCCTTTATGGAATCAATCCATCTCTTGTTTGACCTTCCTCTTTTTCTACTCCCTGCTGTTTTTCCCCGCATTATTATCTTTTCTAATGAATCATGTCTTCTCATGATGTGTCCAAAGTATGATAACCTCAGCTTCATCATTTTAGCTTCTAGTGATAGTTCTGGTTTAATTTGTTCTAACACCCAATTATTTGTCTTTTTTGCAGTCCATGGTATCTGCAAAGCTCTTCTCCAACACCACATTTCAAATGAGTTGATTTTTCTCTTACCCGCTTTTTTCACTGTCCAACTTTCATATCCATATATAGAAATCGGAAATACCATGATCTGAATGATCCTGACTTTAGTGTTCAGTGATACATATTTACATTTGAGGACCTTTTCTAGTTCTCTCACAGCTGCCCTCCCCAGTCCTAGCCGTCTTCTGATTTCTTGACTGTTGTCTCCATTTTGGTTAATGATTGTGCCAAGGTATTGATAATCCTTGACAAGTTCAATGTCCTCATTGTCAACTGTAAAGTTACATAAATCGTTCAGCTGTAGTCCTGCTTTTGTGCTTTCCTCTTTAACTTTCATCAGCATTTGTTTCAAATCATTACTGGTTTCTGCTAGTAGTATGGTGTCGTCTGCATATCTTAAATTATGTTTCTCCCTCCAATTTTCACACCTCCTTCATCTTTGTCCAATCCTGCTTTCCGTATGATATGTTCTGCGTACAGATTAAATGAATAGGGTGATAAAATACACCCCTGTCTCACACTCTTTCTGATCATCTACTATGCTCAACAGATCTTGTGTTATTTGCCCACCCTTTCTGTTCATTCAATTTTGGGGCATTATTCTTTTCTTTGTTCCTTCATCTTGTTGAAGATTATGATTCATAAGATAACAACATGCTCAGAATGTATGTTCTTTATTTTGGGATCTGGCACTTTCAGTGCCTGTAACCATCCTTTAGAACAGCATATAGTGTGCAGAAAAAAGACTTTTTATTGGAAGTTCCTTGGAGTCACACAAATTGAAAGCAAGCCCTTTATTTTGAACAAACTCAAAAAGTATGATTAAGCTTCTGGAAAAGTACTAGAACAAGACTTAGATCTTTAAAGTGGGTATTTTTGCTAGTTTACCATGAAATTTTCTTTCTAAATATAATGTCTAGGAATGTGTACTGTTTTAATTAATTCCATAATGTATGTGTAACTTGCAAAAATCTAACATCACAGTAACAACAAATGATGAGAGATGACATTACAGTTTGTTACACTTTATCACTTTCTCGTTGATTCCCTTTATGTTATTGGTCTCCATGATTGTGTCTTCATCCGATTCTCTTCCCATCTGTCTAACTTTCAGTATTTCCACAAGAGGAATTTTTTCCTTTCTCCATTGGGGTCCTTCAGAGATCAGTTCTTGGCCCATGGCAACGTGTTTATAGACTGTTCCTAACTATCCTCATCAAATCACATGTGTCAGTATCATCTTCATGCTGATGATAATCACCAATACTTCTCCACCCCAGATATCTCTTACTGCATTCAGTCCCACATCTCTAACTTCCACTTAGATGTTTCATCATTATCTCAAACTCAGTATACGCATGACAGAACTTCTTGTGTTTCTTCCCGCTCTGTCCTCTCTGTGTATACTCTCCATATCCATTGACATGTTTGATAATGACACCATCCATCCTGTTAAAAACAGGCATAAATCTTGCTTTATCTTCAACTCCTCCATGTCCTGTCTTGCCATATTCAGGCTGTCACCAAGTAATGTCACTTCTCCCTTCAGAATTGTCCATAAACATGGCCCTTTCTCTCTGGTCTCTTAGTTCAGACTCTGGTCATCTCTCACTTTGATTACTGCAACTGTTTATTCTCTGGTCTTCTGCTACCAAACCTTCACCTCTGTCTAAATATCTGCTGCTGAAATTATTCACTTCTCTTGCTGAGTGAGGACAGAGTGATGTGGCTGCCTCAGGAGGCAGATACTGGGATGGGGGGGCAGCAATGACAGCCCACTGCCATTCTTCTGAGCTCTGTAGCTATTCCATTCTGTTGGATGACAGAGCTGTGTGCCACACAGCCTGCTCTGTGCCTTTTAAGCTAGCCTGCTGCCCTCAGGTGTGATAGTCACTGTAAGAGTCAACTTCCAGTCTATTTGACTTCTGTATGTGGAATGGGGTGCAATCACTGCCTCAGGCATCAAAATGTATTTGGCTGGCCTTGCATTTCCACTACTGCTTCCCCTTACCCATCCTTTAAAAAGGTGCAGTGCAGCTTCAGTAGATTAGTCCAGACTAAACCCAGTCCAGCCTCTACTGTCTCTGGAGGTTCCATCCTGAAGAAGTGTTATATCTGCATCATCTTCAAGTAATAGTATCCAGGAGAAGATGGTCTGTACAGGAAGAGTATTTGTGGAGAAAGGGATTACCTAGGGAAGTGATGGGCTCTCCAACAATAGAGACATTCAAGAGGCAGCTGGACAGCCACCTGTCAGGTATGCTTTAAATTGGATTACTGTATTGAGCAGGGGGCAGACTCGATGGCCTTATAGGCCCCTTCCAACTCTGCTGTTCCATTATTCTTTTATTTTTTCTTTTGAAAAAGTCTATATTTGCAACTGAAGCTATCAGGTATAATTGCTTTCCTCTAGTTGTATGGAGGATAATAGCTTGTTCCATGATTATTTCACAAAATGTGTTTAGAATTTTCTCCTTTGAGGCAGTCCCACAAATCCAACAGCTCATTTTCGTGCCAAAGAAAGAAAAACAACTTAAGACAAAGAACAATAAAATCACAAAGGACAACATCTAATTAATTTTCCATGGTAAAATTCTATCCGCAAGGCTGCCTGTGGAAAATACCAGAGGGAGAATTTAAGATGCTTGCTTGCTTTTTTAAGGTGTGGCAAGGGAAACATTATTTATATTCCTCCTTGGCTTTATTGGAGTGTTCTAGCATATTTGTATGTTCAAGAGTGACTTAAAATTTGACCAAAGTGTGGCTAAAGGATGGGTCAACAAAAGTATTTGTGCTGAGTGTTCTCTAATCACATGCTTATCCAAACGGTGTGTGCAATGGCTCCTAGGAGTTTCCCAGTGTTGTCATAATAAGCATCTCTGTGTTGAAAGGGAAAAACCAGTGCTTTCCCAAGAGTAACTACAAGAAAGCACTGATAGCCCAATGAGGGCTCCTTCAGACTGCATTATTATTATTATTATTATTATTATTATTATTATTATTATTATTATTATTATCTGCCCTTCACCTTGAGGCCCAAGGGCGGGTAACAGCTTACAATTACAAACACCACAAAAATAAGGTGGATGCAAAAAATATACATCTCAGCAACAATCACCAAAAACTATATAGTGACGTTGCCAGACACACCTCTGCAGGGAGGGTGTTCCACAATTTAGGGGCTGCCAGAGAATACCTTCTCCCGTGCCGCCATCACTACCCTGGACTTTGAGGATGGCAGAACTACCAAGAGGGTCTGTAGGGTAGGAGATGGTCTTTCAGGTATTCGGGGCCCAAGTCATTTAGGGCTTTAAACACTAATGTGAGCACCTTGAATTGGGCTCGGAAATGAACTGGCAACCAGTGTCAGCCAATGTATTCTGCAACACTTTTTAAACACAACAATAGCACATTAGTGGTGGGTTTATTCTGCTTTATTAGCTGTTCTGCAATGCTTCCCCATTGTGTGCGCCCCCTTTTGCAAAGGGAATAACACAGCCAGACACCAGCTTTAGCCCTTGCCATATAAACAGAACTCATATGGTTGGATAAGTGCCAGCCTTGCTCAGGATAGACTGTACAACCCCCATGAAAATTAGGTATCCCTGTGCCCAGTTGTCGAAAGTCCTTTCGACATGTCTCCTACATCCCCTTTTGTGCTTGGAGTCAGACTGATCCTCCTCCTCAAATCTAAGGAGGGAGAAAACACCCACATAGTGGCCATCCAGGAGCATTTTCCTGACTCTGCGGGAAAGATGTTCACCTGGGGAGTTATCCCATCCTTAACTGGTGGACAAAGCATCCCTTGGGATGGGGTGTCCCCACTATACCCCCAGACCTCCCTGAGGTTCTGGTCAATTCCTTATGTCTGCGCCATGCCCACCCCGGGATCCCTGGGACAGAACCTCTGGGTCTCCAGTATGTAAGTTCCTTGTGTGGTGCTTCCTCATCCAAGGAAGAAGATTCACCTGATGATCCCTCAGTCTCAGATTCCGACCCATCCCTGTGGCCTCTCCTACAGCAGTGATGCCTAGATCGGGATGAGGATCTGCGCCATCGTGGGTCCTTCTGAGTTACCCCAATGTTTCTGGGGTATTGGGGGTTGGCTGCCACCTGCTGCCCTGTCCCGATCACCCCAGTGGATTCTCCACTCCCCGTGGGGTGTGGCTGATGTTGACGGCTCTCCATCCACAACTGCATCACCACATCCTTAATCTCCTGCATAGCCTGCCAGAGGGCTGCATTGTCTGGCATGTCATCCAGCATGGTGGGTGCCTGAGAGGCAGCAGTAGTTTGCCTACCTCTCCTGCCCAAACCCCCTTCTTATGCAGAGGTGAGAGGGAAGGCTTGCGGGCTGCAGTGGCGCATTTGGGGGGGCATGGCAGCTGAAAGAAAACTGCAGGACTAACATGTTAATTCAGGGCATGATATTGCGAATGGAAATAGAGTTGGGAGGGGTCTATACAGCCTATGAGTCCATGTAAAATTATGACAATACTTGTAATAGCATAATAATAATAATAATAATAAGGCAGCCGTGTTCCTGTAGCTTAACACAGGGGATCCTACCAGCACCGCCCTGTGTATGCTGGTGATTATTAGATACTGATAAGAATAATGTGGCTCAGCACCCTTGTACCTAGAGTTTTTAGTCCTACCACCCTTCTAATAAAATTCATAGAATCATAGAATAGTATAGTTGGAAGGAGCCTACAAGGCCATCGAGTCCAACCCCCTGCTCAATGCAGGAATCCAAATCAAACCATTCCCGACAGATGGCTGTCCAGCTGCCTCTTGAATGCCTCCAGTGTCGGAGAGCCCACTACCTCTCTAGGTAATTGGTTCCATTGTCGTATGGCTGTAACAGTTAGGAAGTTTTTCCTGATGTCCAGTCGAAATCTGGCTTCCTGCAACTTGAGCCCATTATTCAGTATCCTGCATTCTGGGACAATCGAGAAGAGATCCCGGCCCTCCTCTATGTGACAACCTTTCATGTATTTGAAGAGTGCTATCATATCACCCCTCAGTCTTCTCTTCTCCAGGCTAAACATGCCCAGTTCTTTCAGTCTCTCCTCATAGGGCTTTGTTTCCAGTCCCCTGATCATCTTTGTTGCCCTCCTCTGAACCTGTTCCAGTTTGTCTGCATCCTTCTTGAAGTGCGGAGACCAGAACTGGACGCAGTATTCAAGATGAGGCCTAACCAGTGCTGAATAGAGAGGAATGAGTACTTCACGCAATTTGGAAACTATACTTCTGATAATGCAGCCTAATATAGCATTTGCCTTTTTTGCAGCCACATCACACTGTTGGCTCATATTCAGTTTGTGATCAATGACAATTCCAATATCATTCTCACATGTCATACTGCTGAGCCAAGTATCCCCCATCTTATAACTGTGCATTTGGTTTCTTGTTCCTAAGTGTAGAACTTTGCATTTATCCCTGTTGAATTTCATGCTGTTGTTTTCAGCCCAATGCTCCAGCCTATCAAGGTCCCTTTGAATTTTCTTTCTGTCTTCCACAGTATTAGTTATCCTCCCAATTTTGTATCATTTGTAAATTTGATAAGCATACTTTGTACCTCCTCATCCAAGTCGTTAATAAAAATGTTAAAGAGCACTGGGCCCAGGACCAAGCCCTATGGTACCCCACTCGTTACTTCTGCCCAGTTTGAGAAGTAACCATTGATAAGCACTCTTTGAGTACGATTCTGGAGCAAACTGTGGATCCATCTAATAGTTGTTCCATCCAGCCCACATTTAGCTAGCTTGCTAGTCAGAATATCATGGGGCACTTTGTCAAAAGCTTTGCTGAAGTCGAGATATATTATGTCCACAGCATTCCCACAGTCTACAAGGGAGGTTACCCGATCAAAAAATGAGATGAGATTAGTTTTGCAGGATTTGTTCTTCGTAAATCCATGTTGGCTCCTAGTAATCACTGCATTGTTTTCAAGGTGCTTACAGACTGACTGCTTTATAATCTGCTCCAGAATTTTTCCAGGGATTGATGTTAGGCTGACTGGTCTGTAGTTCCCTTGTTCCTCCTTCTTGCCCTTTTTGAAGATAGGGACAACATTAGCTCTCCTGCAGTCATCCGGCACTTCACCGGTCCTCCATGATTTCGCAAAGATAATAGACAGCGGTTCTGAGAGTTCTTCAGCCAGTTCCTTCAATACTCTAGGATGCAGCTTATCAGGCCCTGCCGATTTGAACTCATTCAAAGTGATTAGGTATTCCTTGACCATTTGTCTATCAATCTCAAGGTCCAATCCTGCCCCTTCTACTTCATGCTTCCCGGGAGGGTCATAGGCCCTTTTTTGGGAGAAGACTGAGCCAAAGTAGGAATTGAACATTTCTGCCTTTTCTTTGTCATCTGTTATCATTTTGCCATCTTCATTGAGGAGCTGTGCCACCATTTCTTTTCTCTGTCTTTTACTATGGACATACCTGAAGAAAGCTTTTTTGTTGCTTTTAGCATCCCTCGCTAGCCTCAGCGCATTCTCAGCTTTAGCCTTCCTGACACCATCCCTGCAATTCCATGATACCTGCCTGTACTCTTCCTTTGTGGCCTGGCCTTCTTTCCACTGCCTGTATGTGTCCTTTTTTGTTTTCAGGTCATCTCAAAGCTTTTTGTGAAACCACATTGGCTTCTTCTACTGTTTCCCCCCTTTTTTCCTTGTTGGAATTGCTTGCCATTGCGCTTTTAGAATTTCCTTTTTTAGAAATTCCCACCCATCTTCGACTCCCTTTCTCATTAGGGTGGCTCGCCATGGAACTGTACTTACAATTGTTCTGAGTTTATTAAAATCAGCTTTCCTGAAGTCCAGGGTGCGCGTATGGCTACTCTCAGCTGTCAGCTTCAGGGCTGGGGGCTGGGCAGTAACGAAGCAGCTGGCAGTTAGCTGGCAACAAATCAGTCAAGGCCAGGCAGATAACGGAGGCCGGCTGGCAGAAGAAAGGCTTGACAAACTAACCAGTAGCAGTGTCCAAGAGCGTCGTCCAGGTAGGGAAGCAGAGTTCAGAAAGCCAGGGGTCCAGTCCGAAGGTCTAGAGGCTAGTAACGACATTACACGCGAGGGGTCACAACCGATGTTGTAGTCAGCAGTCTGCTGCAGCCATGAACTGCCTTTTATAACAGACTCCCTAAGCCAGGTGCCCGTGATTAGTCTCCCAGCTGCTCAGCGCTGCTTGTTCTTAAACGACCCGACCTCTTCCTTCGTTGCTGTGCTACTCGCTGGCGTCTCCTTTCTGCAGGGGGGAGGGGAGCCTTCTGTTCATGCCCAGAATCCGATTGAGGGGCTTCAGCCAGGTCCTGGACATTCTCCAGCTAGGGAAGAGCCAGAGTTGTGTCCTCAGGGGTTCCACTAGTTCCTTCTCCTGGGTCTGCCAACTCTGCCTCCTCCTCCAAGTCCTCTGAAGGGGTCATGACATCAGCTTTTGCTTCTGTTAAAATCAAGAATTCAAGTATGGTGTGGTCACTTTCCCCCAGAGTTCCCGTAACTGCCACTTCATCCACCAAATCATCTCTATTGGTTAGAATCAAGCCCAGGACAGCTGATCCTCTGGTTGCTTCCTCCACTTTCTGTAGGAGGAAGTTATCTGCGAGTCAGAAATTTCTTGGAGGGGCCGTGTCTGGCAGAATTTGTCTCCCAACAGATATAGGTATAATTGAAATCCCCCATCACTACTACATCATGCCTCCTCAAAACATTGGCAATTTGGTTTTCAAAAGTTACATTCTCACCTTCTCCTTGATTGGGTGCTCAGTAGTAGACTCCAAGCACCACATTCCTTTTGTTACTTGCCCCATTAATTTTAATCCAGAGCTACCAAGCTCATCTTCCTGTATTTCTGTGCAGGGATATATATTTTTAACATATAGCGCGACTCCACCTCTCTTTTTATCCCTTCTGTTCTTCTTGAACAAGTTGTATCCTTCAATTGCTGTATTCCAGTCATGGGAGTCATCCCACCAAGTTTCAATTATACCTATCAAGTCGTAATTGCCCACCTGTATTAAGAGTTCAAGTTCGTCCTGCTTGTTTCCCATGCTCTGCGCATTAGTATACAGGCTCCATGAGCTAGAGGGAGCTAGAGGGAGCCCCAGCTGACGAAGCGTCAAGGCCCCAGCTGACAAAGCGTCAAGGCGAGTTAAGCAGCAGAGCGAAAAGAGAGTAAGTAGCTCCCATTTATTCCATTATTTAATTGAAGTAAAACAGCTCAGAGCAATAACTAATAAGGGCAGCCCAAGGTCACCCTGAGCTAGGAGCCAAATCCTGAAAGAACCTATATCTTAGGAGACAGATCCTAGGAGAAGGAAGCGTATAGAAAGCTAGTTTTCAACACCACCCTAGCAGGAAAGCGTCAGGGGACACTGTAAACAAGGCTAAATTCCAGTCAGAGAGAAGGGGGAAAAGGAAACTCCACCGATACATACAGGTAGAGAGTCAGCTCAGTCCTTGCTAAAAAGGGCAGCTTCAGCCTTCCTGAAACACAACCACAAGCTCTGTTTCCCTAAGTTAAAGAAAGGTCAGGCTGTTCTAGGTGGGAAAACAACAAACACAAAAGCCTTGCCTGGAAGGCGCAGCCCCTTGCTGAGATTAAAAGCAGCCAAAAGCTTAAACAGCCCCGCCCCTCGCTCAGGAATGAAGCCTGAGAGAATACTAAAGAGTTAAGCCCCAGCTGATAGCCATCAGCCTCAAGTAACACATCATTGGCTGGCAGCAGTAGCTGGGAGGAACCAGCCACACATATAAAGTCAGAGCACCCTAGCGAGGGAGCCTGCTCCACGAGCTAGAGGGAGCTAGAGGGAGCCCCAGCTGACGAAGTGTCAAGGCCCCAGCTGACAAAGCGTCAAGGCGAGTTAAGCAGCAGAGCGAGGAGGCCAGGGCCCCCCACTCTGCCCATCTGTTCCCTGACCTCAACTAAACCGCAGTCTCCAACCCATTGACGTAATAAACCTTAAACAAAATTATGCAGGTAAGAAGCCAGCAGGGGTGTGGGGGCTTTCCAGTGTTTTGCACCGCCTGCAGCATGTACGACTATCTGCCTGTTGGACAGAAGTCGTGGGTGTGCTCTCGGTGCAATGAGCTCCTGGCTCTCCGGGAACGACTTCATTTCCTTGAGGCCAAGGTGGCGGACCTGGAAAAGCTGAGAGAGGCAGAGAGGTGTGTGGAGGAGGCCTTCAGGGATGTTATAGCTGTGTCCCACTCCAACGATGATAGCTCTCCTGCTATCATGGACAACGATGGTCTCGGGGAAGGAGAGCATCCAGCTGAGGAAGAGGGAAACGATCCCTTAGAAGGGACCCATTCCTTGGGGGATGAGCAGCTATCCTCTCGTGCCGAGGATATATCTCCAGGGGCTGGAGGGATCCTTGTAGTGGGTGATTCGATCATTAGGAACATAGACAGTGGGGTGTGTGATGGGCGTGTAGACCACAAGTTGTTTTGCCTGCCTGGTGCGAAGGTTGCGGATATCGCCCGTCGTTTAGATAGTTTGGTAGACAGTGCTGGGAAGGAGTCAGTGGTCGTGGTGCACGTTGGCACCAACGACATGGGGAAATGCAGCCGTGCAGTCCTGGAAGCAAAATTTAGGTTGCTAGGTAGGATGCTGAAAGCCAGGACCTCCAAGGTGGCTTTCTCTGAAATGCTACCGGTTCCACGTGCAGGACCAGCCAGACAGGCCCAGCTTCGCAGTCTCAATGCGTGGATGAGACGATGGTGTCGGGTGGAAGGGTTTGGATTTGTTAGGCACTGGGGAACATTTTGGGACAAGCCGGGCCTGTACAAAAGGGACGGGCTCCACTTGAACCAGAATGGAACCAGACTGCTGGCACTTAAAATTAAAAAGGTGGCAGAGCAGCTTTTAAACTGACTGAGGGGGGAAACCCGACAGGAGCTGAGAAAGGTCCGGTTCGGAATAAACCTCCCCCCTGGTATAAAAACCAAAGAAATGATGAAATTTTAAAAGGGGTAGGCCTAGAAGTAGGCATTGTGAGAGCAGGGGCACAGGATATAAATTCAGAAGAGCAAAATTACCACAGGCCTAACCACAAGTGCCAAAGACACTTGAAGAGAGACACTGCTTACAAGTGCCTGTACGCTAATGCTAGGAGCCTGCGAACCAAGATGGGAGAACTGGAGTGCTTGGTCTTAGAGGAGAGCATTGATATAGTGAGCATAACGGAGACCTGGTGGAATGGAGAAAACCAGTGGGATACGGTTATCCCTGGATATAAACTATATCGGAAGGACAGGGAAGGACGTATTGGTGGCGGAGTCGCTCTATACGTGAAAGAAGGCATTGAATCCAGCAAGCTCGAAACCCCAAAAGAGGCAGACTCCTCCACAGAATCGTTGTGGGTGGTGATACCATGCCCCAGGAGGGACTTAATACTGGGAACGATCTATCGTCCCCCTGATCAAAATGCTCAGGGAGACCTTGAGATGAGATATGAAATTGAGGAAGCATCCAAACTAGGAAATGTGGTAGTAATGGGTGACTTCAACTACCCAGACATAGACTGGCTGCATATGTGTTCCAGTCATGACAAAGAAGCAAAGTTTCTAGATATTCTAAATGACTATTCCCTAGACCAGTTGGTCATGGAACCAACCAGAGGGACGGCAACCCTGGACTTAATCCTCAGTGGGGACCGGGACCTGGTGCGAGATGTAAGTGTTGTTGAACCGATTGGGAGCAGTGACCACAGTGCTATTAAATTAAACATACATGTAACTGGCCAATTGCCAAGAAAATCCAACACAGTCACATTTGACTTCAAAAGAGGAAACTTCACAAAAATGAGGGGATTGGTAAAAAGAAAGCTGAAAAACAAAGTCCAGAGGGTTACATCACTCGAAAATGCTTGGAAGTTGTTTAAAAACACTATATTAGAAGCTCAACTGGAGTGCATACCGCAGATCAGAAAAGGTACCGCCAGGGCCAAGAAGATGCCAGCATGGTTAACGAGCAAAGTCAAGGAAGCTCTTAGAGGCAAAAAGTCTTCCTTCAAAAAATGGAAGTCTTGTCCGAATGAAGAAAATAAAAAAGAACACAAACTCTGGCAAAAGAAATGCAAGAAGACAATAAGGGATGCTAAAAAAGAATTTGAGGAGCACATTGCTAAGAACATAAAAACCAACAACAAAAAATTCTATAAATACATTCCAAGCAGGAGACCATCTAGGGAGACAATTGGACCCTTGGATGATAAGGGAGTCAAAGGTGTACTAAAGAACGATAAGGAGATTGCAGAGAAGCTAAATGAATTCTTTGCATCTGTCTTCACAGTGGAAGATATAGGGCAGATCCCTGAACCTGAACTAACATTTGCAGGAAGGGATTCTGAGGAACTGAGACAAATAGTGGTAACGAGAGAGGAAGTTCTAAGCTTAATGGACAATATAAAAACTGACAAATCACCGGGCCCAGATGGCATCCACCCGAGAGTTCTCAAAGAACTCAAAGGTGAAATTGCTGATCTGCTAACTAAAATATGTAACTTGTCCCTCAGGTCCTCCTCCGTGCCTGAGGACTGGAAAGTGGCAAATGTAACGCCAATCTTCAAAAAGGGATCCAGAGGGGATCCCGGAAATTACAGGCCAGTTAGCTTAACTTCTGTCCCTGGAAAACTGGTAGAAAGTATTATTAAAGCTAGATTAACTAAGCACATAGAAGAACAAGCCTTGCTGAAGCAGAGCCAGCATGGCTTCTGCAAGGGAAAGTCCTGTCTCAGTAACCTATTAGAATTCTTTGAGATTGTCAACAAGCATATAGATAGAGGTGATCCAGTGGACATAGTGTACTTAGACTTTCAAAAAGCGTTTGACAAGGTACCTCACCAAAGGCTTCTGAGGAAGCTTAGCAGTCATGGAATAAGAGGAGAGGTCCTCTTGTGGATAAGGAATTGGTTAAGAAGCAGAAAGCAGAGAGTAGGAATAAACGGACAGTTCTCTCAATGGAGGGCTGTAGAAAGTGGAGTCCCTCAAGGATCGGTATTGGGACCTGTACTTTTCAACTTGTTCATTAATGACCTAGAATTAGGAGTGAGCAGTGAAGTGGCCAAGTTTGCTGACGACACTAAATTGTTCAGGGTTGTTAAAACAAAAAGGGATTGCGAAGAGCTCCAAAAAGACCTCTCCAAACTGAGTGAATGGGCAGAAAAATGGCAAATGCAATTCAGTATAAACAAGTGTAAAATTATGCATATTGGAGCAAAAAATCTTAATTTCACATATACGCTCATGGGGTCTGAACTGGCGGTGACCGACCAGGAGAGAGACCTCGGGGTTGTAGTGGACAGCACGATGAAAATGTCGACCCAGTGTGCGGCAGCTGTGAAAAAGGCAAATTCCATGCTAGCGATAATTAGGAAAGGTATTGAAAATAAAACAGCCGATATCATAATGCCGTTGTATAAATCTATGGTGCGGCCGCATTTGGAATACTGTGTACAGTTCTGGTCGCCTCATCTCAAAAAGGATATTATAGAGTTGGAAAAGGTTCAGAAGAGGGCAACCAGAATGATCAAGGGGGTGGAGCGACTCCCTTACGAGGAAAGGTTGCAGCATTTGGGGCTTTTTAGTTTAGAGAAAAGGCGGGTCAGAGGAGACATGATAGAAGTGTATAAAATTATGCATGGCATTGAGAAAGTGGATAGAGAAAAGTTCTTCTCCCTCTCTCATAATACTAGAACTCGTGGACATTCAAAGAAGCTGAATGTTGGAAGATTCAGGACAGACAAAAGGAAGTACTTCTTTACTCAGCGCATAGTTAAACTATGGAATTTGCTCCCACAAGATGCAGTAATGGCCACCAGCTTGGATGGCTTTAAAAGAAGATTAGACAAATTCATGGAGGACAGGGCTATCAATGGCTACTAGCCGTGATGGCTGTGCTCTGCCACCCTAGTCAGAGGCAGCATGCTTCTGAAAACCAGTTGCTGGAAGCCTCAGGAGGGGAGAGTGTTCTTGCACTCGGGTCCTGCTTGCGGGCTTCCCCCAGGCATCTGGTTGGCCACTGTGAGAACAGGATGCTGGACTAGATGGGCCACTGGCCTGATCCAGCAGGCTCTTCTTATGTTCTTATGTTCTTATGTGATTTATGGCTTGGCTTCCTTACTACATTTTTCTGAGGACTGTTACTGGGCCCTATTAGATTCGATCTCTTTGGTCCTGCTACTGTGCATAAGGTTTCATCAGTCGTTACCCTCAAGTTTACATCTCCCTCCCCTTTAGGATTCAGTTTAAAGCCCTCCTGATGAACTTATCCATGCTGTGGCCAAACACATTCTTCCCAGTCCTTGTGAGATGCAACCCACCACTTGCCAGCAGTCCATCTTCCAGGAACCATTACCCATGGTCCCAGAATCCAAATCTCTCATGTCTGCACCACCTTTGTAGCCATTCATTTACATGGAGTATTTTTCTTTCCCTTTCTACTCCTCTTCTAAGTACTGGAAGGATGGGTGAAAAAACTATCTGGGCCCCAAAGTCCTTGAGTTTCCTTCCTAGAGCTTCAAAGTCTGATGTGATTTCTTCATAGCTCCATTTGGCAGTGTCATTTGTTCCCACATGGATGAGGAGAAAGGGATACCTGTCGGTGGGCTTGATGAGTGATGGCAACCCTTCCGTCACATCTCTAATCCGTCCTCCTGGTAGACAGCATACCTGGCGAGTCCACGGATCTTCTCTGCATACTTGGGTTTCGATCCCACACAGTAGGGAGTCTCCCACTACTAGTACTCTTCTCTTCTTGTTGTGGGGCGTGGTTTCATTGCTCCTGCTTGAGCTTCAGCCTCTTGCCCGTTGTCGCATGGGGTCTTCTGTAATTCTTCCACCACAGGCTGTCTTCCAGTCTCATCTTCAAGTGGCTGAAAGCGGTTCCATAGTTCCACTGGTGAAGGTGTCTTCTAGCTCTTCTTCTCCTGTCACCCTTTCCCACGGAATTTCCTCCATTTCATTGTTCCTCTCCAAAGCAGTCTCCTCCTTCTGCTACCATATGTTGTTGCTCCTCCACCTCCACATTTCTTTGCTGCTGTTGTTCCAGCGTTCTGTCTAAGAACTCTTCATTTTCTCTTATTGTCCTCAGTGTGGCCACCCGCCATTCTAGGCCTCTCACCTTTTCTTCCAACAGTGCCAACAGCTTGCACTTGTTGCACATGTATGCCATGTTGTTCTCAGGCAAGAAAACGAACATGGCACACACCTTGCAGGTCACAACCACTGGAGAATCCTTCTCGGTCATACTGTCTTCTACCTTTTGTTTCTTTCTAACTACTTGTTTTGGAGTGTCCTGTGGTTTGTCCTTTCCTACTTCAGGGTAAACTTGAGAGTCTCACTAGTATGCAGTGCGCTGTAGATCAACTGAGACAGCTCCCTTTGCTCTGTATATCAACTGAGACTACAGCTTCTGTCAGACACAGCCAGCATGGCTAGTGGTCAAGGATGATTCACAACCCCCACCAGCATAACAACAATAAAATTACCAATAGTAGTAGCAGTAGCAGTAGCAATAATAATAATAATTAGTAATAGTAATTTTAGTAGTAGTAGTAGTAGTAGTAGTAGTAGTAATTTTAGTAGTAGCTGTAAGAAACTTTATCTGTCTTGTACAATGTTAGCCCAGGATGGAGAAACCCTGCAAGGTCTGTCCTGTGCAGGCTGGTGGCCAGTGTGTGGCCTAAGAAGGAGCAGGCCTGACCGCTTAAAGCAGCTTTTTTATTCTTTAATGGGCCATTACCTACCCATATGTTCAAGTGGGGAAGCCCTCCCTTCTCTGCCTGAAGAGCATTTGGATGCTCCAGGTAAAGCTGCAAGAGGAGGCAAGGGTGGCTGCCTAAACGGAGGGGGGATTAGGTGCTGTATTGCTGCTTTCCCCCCCCCCATGCTCCAAGGAAAGAACCCATCCAAGGGTGTGTGATGGTGGCCTAATCCCCCAAATTCGGAGTGAAGTTCCATAACAATCTCCACTTCGCCTGCAAATGGGATTAACCCAGCCATTCCCTGGCTCTCCAGAGCCCGTTGCTGGGTGCCAGCTCCTGGAGGGAAGGAGCCATGGAGCAGCCAGCAGAGAGCCCTTTACTGTACTGACCTTGCTCTCTACATTGCTCTCCAACATTCTGATCCAGCAATGTCCTTCCTCCAAAGCCGGCGTGTGAAGAGATAGGCCGGCTCTCGGCAAACTGGGGCCTTTAAAGGCCCAGGCCTGGCTCCTCCCCTTGGCTGCTCTCGCAAGACTGCCCAGGATTGTGGGTGATCTCGCAAGAGCTGGGCATGGATGGGAGGATACCAACTCCTCCCTCTCATCACTGCCTGGGGCACGCTCCACCCCACAATTAGCGCACTGTGCTGAGGCTCAAGGCTTGGCTTCTACCAAATTATTGCTGAGAGGCTAAAGCAGAACAGCCCCCCCCCAACATTTGAGGGATGGAAAGTTATGGGATTTCAGCAGGCAATCTCTATGCTGATTGGAAATTAAGCAGTCTGATCGCCCCAAAACTAGAATTCCCTAGTACTTTCTTACAGGACTACAGATTCCTCAGTTCCTGTGCCAGCAAATTTGTTCCTGTGCCAGAGATGTCCATTTATTGTGAACTTGTTTTAAATAAACAGACTGACCCTGGGTGAAACCATGTCAGTGAAACCCAGGCTTAAAAGAGTTTGAACCTTGGATAAGTGCAATTAGAATTAGTAATCTCCTAAAGTCATTCTCGAAGATCCTCCGTGGTGCAGAGTGGTAAGCGGCGGTAACACAGCTGATGCTCTGCTCACGGCCGGAGTTCGATTCCAACGGAAGGAGGAAGTTGAATCTCTGGTGAAAGGGGTTGAGGTCCACTCAGCCTTCCATCCATCCGTGGTTGGTAAAATGAGTACCCGGCATATGCTGGGGGGTAAAGAAAGGCCGGGGACGGAACTGGCAATCCCACCCCATATATACGGTCGGCCTAGTAAATGTCACAATACGTCACCCTAAGAGTCGGAAACGACTCGCACTACAAGTGCAGGAACACCTTTACCTTTTTAAAGCCATTCTCACCCAGCTAACCCCTTCTACCCTCCACCCTCTTGTCTCCATTTTCCAACTGTCACCTGAACAAATTCCCACCCACCCTCAACTGTCATTTTAGGCTCCTTCAATTTACCTTAAAATTCCAAGCATCTTCCAACTGTCACCTGATACAAAGGAAAGAGTTCAGTCACCATAAAACTCAATTAGTCTCCTGAAACTATATTTAATAAACAAAACAAGAAACACAAATTATCTGTAAGCAAATCTGGCAATTCTGTGGCTGAACTGTGGTTTACAGTTCACAAGCACCATTTGGAGGCTACTTCAAATCCCTCCAGGTACCATCTTTTGTCATGTGACAAGTTGTTCATGTCACATAGCTCACTATGCAAGTCAGGTGATTCCACCCTGTCCCCGCCATGGAAACCTTTCTGAGATTTTTCTCAGATTTTTCAATGTTGTAGATAAAATTGTCCAATCCATATTATTTATTTAAATAATGTATAAAATACTTAGTATAAAATATCTAAGCTGTGACCAAGAGTATATAAATATATATATAAGATAAAATCAATCATAAAATTAAAATCATATTTATAAAAAACAAACCTTTAAAAATGTAGAGCATATCAGCTGCAAACTAAAAACAATTCAGCTGGGGAAGACCTGGGTAAAAAGAGAGGTTTTCAACAGGTGTCTAGAAAATTACCAGGTGTTCAGCTTAATATTGGTGGTTTAAAAGCCAGATGCTCTGTTTCCTGGGTGTTATGTGATGCATATGCGATTGGTGTTATGTTTGTTTGTCTTTTGGTCTAGACTGCCCTGTTTAGATGGGAGACATACTCAAGCAACCCCAGGAGAAGCAAGTTGATATAATGCTAGCGGCAGCATGTTGCTCTGGTGTGATATACACGCAAAAGACAATGCAGGGATCCAATATGCTACTCTCCCAAAGGTCTTGTCTGCTTTTTTTCTCTGTTTTCCTCCAGTATTTCCAGTTTTAGTCAGCCATGTGAACACTGAGTCATTTGATTCATTCTGAAGCATAAAAGAACTTGAGTCTCTTGAATTACCCTTCAGCCTTCACAGAGAAAGATATTCTAAACAGCAGTCAAAGCACTGCTGCAGTGCAAGGTATCACGAGGGCAGCCACGGAGAACAAGAGGTGGATTCCTGCTGGGAGGAAGGGCGGGATATAAAACAAATAATAAATAAATAAAACAAAACAAGAGATAAAATTACGGTGCTGTCTGCCTGCATTGATTTCTTTCCCTTAGCTAATTTCATAGCCCAATGGAAAATGAGAGAGGAGGTGCCTCATTATTGACTAAACAGAGTTACTGAACTGCCCCAGGAATAGTAGTAAATAACGGACTTTTACATTATTGAATGAAAATAAAAAATAAGTCAACATATACAGTAATTGTTTTTTGCCAGAGGAATACTTTGACAAGAAAATGGAAGGGGGGGGGAAGCCCCAGACCCTTCTGCCACAAAATGGCATGATCACCACTGTCACAGATGTTGTTCCTTGACATTCCTCTTTTGCTTCTGGGGTTTGCTATTGGGAGGGGAAGGAGGATGTTCTCATTCCAGACTTCATCCCTTGGTGATGGCTTATTCTAGAATCTGGTTAGGGATGACTACATCAAATGTTGTCAGGTCAAGTCTGGGTGTTTGTTTAAGCAACGCCTTCTGGCTTTGTCGGTGTGGCTGCTAGTCCCCGCCTCTTCCTGCCTGACTTCAGTGCTTAACTTCTCAAAAAAGATGTAGGGCTTAAGTGAGCCTTTCCGGCAGCACTGCTCATCTCAAAAGCTCATCTCAGGGATATGCACTTGGTACAATTGTTCAGAGGTACTTTCATTAGCTGATCAGTCCCACAGATTTGAGCCTTGGCAATGAAAAAAAAAATGCTGGGACTGGGCCCTGGCATAAATGAAGGCCTGCCTGCTTCACAGTCCCATCTCTTTATCTGCATCCTGCCTGCTGTCTCCCAGCATCTTTGGCTCGCATTCCAGTTTTACCCTCTGTCCTGTGCTACACCAGAGAGTGGGCGCTACTCCACTGGAGATCGTGGAGTGGACATCAGGGGCATGAGGAATAATTAAGAATGCCTCTCCTAATGACCAGTCAAGTGGATAACTGTGAAGGTTAGGAACTTAGGAAGCTGGCTTCTGCTATCAGACCATTGGTCTATCTAGCTCTGTACTAATTACGCTGACTGGCAGTGCTTATCTGGGGTTTCAGGCAGAAGTCTCTTCCAAGCCTACCTGGAGATCCTGGGAACTGAACCTGAGACCTTCTGCATACAGAGTAGATGCTCTTCCACTGAGCCAAAGCCCTTCCCTTGGTCAGGGGCCTTTCCCAATGGTGCTGACAGGGAGAAACCGATGTCTGTGTTGGAAGATGGTGATTGGGTGAGACAGACAGCCTAGGTCAGCAACAAGCATGCTCATGAGAACAAGAAACAGCTCAGAAGGAATGGCTTGGGTGGGTTATTATTATTATTATTAAATTTCATTTGTATACCGCCCCACAGCCGAAGCTCTCTGGGCGGTTTACAACAATTAAAACATTAAAAACAAATGTACAAATTTAAAAACACATTTTTAAAAACAATTTAAAAACACATGCTAAAATGCCGTTGCTGCCACCACACCACAACATTCAGCCCCTGAGGTGGCCACCTAACTATCTATTTATTATTAAATGTATATCACACCCTTCCTCCCAAAGGGAGCCCAGGGTGGCAAACAGCAAGTGATAAAACACTAAAACATCTTTAAAATGAATGTGTGGTGTGTGTTTTTTTACTGTGCCTAATTGTAAGGCTGTCTGTCTACTTCTCCAAAATGAGCAGTGATGTGAAGAGATGAAAATGGGATTGCTCATGTCTATTGTAGTGCAGAAAACAGAACTGGGTCTCTTATCTTTTACCCTTTTTTTCCTCTCTCTATAGAACCTGCTTATGGGAAAAAAGGGCTTTCCGATGCTACCATTATCTGAAGATGCATTAATGAGCATGAGAGTGAGGCTGGCAGCAATGAGAACAGAATTTAGCCCCCAAATGTCTTTTTCTTTGACAGAGATGCATGAGATACATTTGCAGTTGATAATATGTTCAAGTGATTTCTCCATCCACAGCCACATCTAGAAAAATTTGGTTGTAAAATTCTTTTGTGTCTCATTTCTAGTTATTGGGCTTTGTATTTTAGAGAAGTAAACATCTTATAACATCTCTGCTTAAGGATCTGATTGGTTGCCTACTTGCTACTGGGCCAAATTCAGGGTCTTAGCATATAAAGCCTTGGACAATTTGGGACCAGCTTACTTGAGGGATCTCCTTACACTACATATACCTGCCCAATCTTTACGTTCAGCCAGAGAGGCACTGTTAAGGGCACCACATGATGTTTGCCTTGCTTCTAACAAGACAGAAGGCATTTAGTGCATCTGCACCTAGACTGTAAAACGCATTACCTATTACTATTAAGCAAGCACCATTTTTGGTCTAGAAGCCTGCTTAAAACTCTTCTGTTTACACAGTTCTTTAAACATTTTTTTGTGATGTACAGTTCCATTGGTTATTGGGTATTTTCACTGTCCAGATGCTGGCTAAGTATTTTTATGCTATTTTATAGATGTGCTATGTTCACCATCTACATACCTTGTTAATATATTATCCTCTAAATAAATAAATACTACACTCTTCAGTGAAATTGCCAAAACACACACAGAGAAAAAAACAACACTTTTTGCATGTTACCATAAAACAGCTGGGAGTCCACCCCGTGTTTCAGTAGTGTGTGTGTGTGTCCCCGTCCGTCCTAATTGGGAGGCAATCCCAGAATGGTGACTCATGCAGAGATCCAATAGGCAGCTTCCCCTGGTGGCAGGTAAATATGCCATATGGGTGGATTAGGAGTGATTTAATCAATCACATCCAATGCAGAGACTGAGCAAAATTGCCCATCTCTAGCAGAAATCAGTTGGAAGGAAGGAAGCCCAGAACAGTAATTCATCCATAGATGCATATCTAGCCTCCTCTGTGGATTAATACTTTGGGCTCACAGCCACCTTTACTGACTGAGCTTATTTGTCAAAGCACTGTTCTTTCACAGTGCATAGTTTGGAAATTACTGTGCTAAAGGAACAGGAGTCTCTTGCCAACTAGAAGTTGGCAAAGCAAGCTTTTGTAGGCCAGAATAATAGTTTGAATGAGAGCCATCCCAGCTATGATGGCAGCACATATGTATGAAGAATTAGTCCGTTGCACAATCCTTATAAAATGGGGAAAGGCATTTACCCTGTAAAGTGGGCAAGTGGGAGGGACAACATGATCCATCACTTATCCATATTAAAAGATTTGTTTTGTTTGTTTAAAGCTATTCCTCTGCCCCAGTGATTGTAGTCTTCACAGTAAACCCTGCTAGGAGGGGATGAGGAAAAGCTTTAAAAGCTGTTTGAGGGGAAAGTTGTTTTAGCACTGCACCCCTCCTCCACTCCTTGGGAGTCCTGCCACCATCATGTCTAGTTGCATCCTGAGATAACTGGACCCAGACAAGTCTGCTGTATTACAATCTAGACTGGAAGATGTCACATACACAATGGGGTAAGAATCAAGTAGAGAAGTAGTTACGAGTCATAGATAATGAAATTGTGTTATTGTGCTTGAGGGCTGAAGTTTGCCGTCAAACCGGGCAATTACTAGGCAACACAAAGAACTGATAGCTATACTGAAATTGAAGGTAGCAGATGTTAAGCAGTTATCTGTAGTCTTCCTGCTCTTCTGACTTACTTCAGCTCTGTTTGTGTTATATCAGCTCCTGGAGGCCTTGTTAACCTGCCCTATAGGTCTTGCAGAACTAAGCTTGTCAGTACGGAAGGCTGCTTTCCTTACTCTGATTCTCATTCCAAGCCATTTAGCTTTCGTATTTTATCTATTCTTGAAGCTTGTCTAACAAGCAGACGACATCAGTTATTCATTACCTTTAGAATTCAAGCATGCTGCAATGTGATCCCACACAAGGAACCCACTCTAATTCCCTTCATTCTCCCTGTGATTGAGGAGGAAGAGGGAACCAACAGGCACCTCTGATTGGTCAGAGAAGTGGGAGGATGTCTTGGTTCCAATTCTTGGGCTTCGGCAGGGAGGGAGCATCTGAGGAGGCACACGCAGATGAGCATCCATGTAGCAAAGGAAAGCAAGAGAGAACAATCTAGAGGAGAACAATGTAAGCTTGCAACATAGTACCTAACTGGGTTTTCAAAACATGAAAACCAGAATGAGATTGCCATGTATCTTTGCTATTCAGATTAAAAGATTTAGAAGGGCTGCTGGTGGGACCGTAGGAACTCGCTCAGTAAACTGTCATGTGAGGCCAAGTCAGACTTGTTAGTTCACTGCAGCAGCTCTCCAAGAGCTCAGATGGGGAGAATGATGCCAGAAACTGGAGCTGGGACCTATCGCATGCAAAGCATGGGCTCTGGCTCTGACGTATGACCCTTTTGCAAGGACCATTTCGTACAAGCTGTATTTGTATTTTGAAACAGGTGGACTACAGAATATAAAGGCAGCATCAGAAATGAAGTTCATTCAAATATTATTTTAAAATACACGTGAGCTCTGATTGGGAAAGGATTGGGTCCACGTTCATCTGTATAAACTAAATTTATGAGTACATGAACCACTTCATGTCTGACATGTTATGGGTGCATTTTGAATTTGTGTATCGCACCCAAGTCAATGAAGTATCTCAGATGAAGCACACACAGCTTATGCCAGGCTACCAAAATGAGGCTGGCTCACAAATTGGGGGTGGAGTGGGGGTTGATGGTGAAAGTGAGCATAAGACTCCTTCAGATGACACAGATGTTTATTAACTATTCATCCTGATTTGTCTGCAAAAAGCTTACCTGAAGGTTAGACTATGTCTGGCCTTTATTGAGCATTCATTCTGAATTTTTTGCAGGGTGGCTATACAACAATAAGCATCCATCTTGATTTGCTTGTGCTGTGTTTTTCCATATTTCCATTGGTTCCCCATCCCTGCAGTAACTGCAATCCTCTACACACTTACCTATGAGGAAGGCTATGTCATTCCAGAGGCATTATTGGTAAACAAGAAAGAAAGATAAATAGACCGGGGGCTACACTTCAGTGCTCTACTAGATGTACTCTTATTCTCCATACTTTTACTTTTTCACACCTTGCCATAGTAACTGTCAGGAGTGCCTGGTGGAAAAGGACACCACCATGCACCTAGCCTTCTAGCAGTGATATTACTGCTGCATATGGGGACAGGGCACAGCCCCGAGCTTGGGATGGTTTGGGCATACCAGCGGAGTGTCTCTGCCAGTGCACCTAAAGCACACAGACTTCAACCCAGCCCTGCCCCACCCTATTCTGGTATGCAGCAGCGAGACCATGGCTAGGAGGCCAGGTCCATGGTGGCACCACTCTCTACTTGCCGTTCTTGCAGCTGTGATCTGGCTGGGCCATATGCATGCTTTCCTCATGTTTATCTCTTGTTGCTTCAGACCCCGCAAGTACACATGCACTAGTAGGTATAGTATGTGTGTTTCTTCAGGATGAAAATCTCTAGGATCCACAGCAGCTCATAAGCTGCCCCAGAAAGACTGTAGCTTAAAATACTGATCATCTATTGAAGGTTCAGCATCTCCAAAAAGCTTGTGGTGGTATCAAATGGCAATCTGTGGGGACTGCATAGTGGAGCTTTTTCCTTGTTGAAACACACATGCACCACTTCTCTGTTGTACATCTCTACATAGACCAGAGCCATAGTATTTGTTGTTAATACTGTGTGAGAGTCACAGGACCCAATGGGAAGCTCCTACTAGTCATCATGGAACAATTCACTTAGTCACAAAAGTCTTTGGAAGGGTCCAGGGCAAAAACTTATAGCCATAAAATCAGCATCTTACCTTAGATAAGGGATGGGGAACCTGTGGCCTTTCATACACTGCTGAGCTCCAACTGAGTCTGTCATTTTCATTATCATTTTGTACTGTTTTGATTGTGTTTCATATTTTACGGTATATTTTGCTATACAACACCATGCTATATTGTATGAACTGGCAGCATATAAACATTTTATAAACAAATAAAAAAGACTCCTATCAGCCCCAGACAGCATTGCCAATGGTCAGGGATGATGGGCATTATAGTCTAAGAACATCTGGAGGGCCACAGGTTCTCCATCCCTGACTTAGACTATCCTATTATCTAAGGGTAGAAACACACTCACTATGCTGTCAATTCCAGTGCGTCTCCACCTCTCTCTTCTGAAAGCAGGGGCACATGACGCTAGTCAAATCCCACCCCTTTTCACTGTAAAACCTGGTGGGAGCAGCATGAATGTGTTTTCCCCCCCCAAAAAATTCATCTTGAAAGACATGATCAGAAGATCAACCCGTTCCCCCTCCAGGAGCAGCCAATGGAAACGCTTTGCTCTGGCGACAAGTGTGTCCACAGCCTATGCTTGTCTTTGGGGCCTAGCGAAGGTACCTACATCTGTCAGATGATGATGATGACATTGATGCTGATGTAGCAAATAACTCATACCTGACAGCAGGTGTGCAAAACTGTAGTTAAAACTGCTTGAACATATATGTCATAGAATGAGGTGTTCTGGAGAAAAACATGATTTCAGCAGAATATACAACAAAGGCAGTTACTTGGAAGTAAGTGCCAAGGATTTCAGCTGAATTCTAACTGATAAGAAGATAGCTGGTTCTAAATAGCCCTTCTATGTCAAGCTGACGTTATTGATTGACTTTCTTTTTTTAAATACAAGACTCTATTTACAGTGTGTACTGTGTAACACTCTTAAAAGCTTTCCCACTCCAAGTTTTTAAAGCTGTGAATGAAGCATTAAATGCACATTCCGGTAAGCTCTTTTCTGAAAATGCAAGGAAATGTATGCGATCAAAATAAACAAAAGAAAAACACATGGCACATTTTTCTGAATGATTTCAGTCAAGCTGCATTGATCTTTTTCATTGGGAGCACCTCAGGATTTGCAGAGACAAGGCATGTATGTTGGGGCCCAACAAAATTTGACCCAAAATCCTCAAGATTACTATTACTATTATTATTTTAAAGAAGAGAAAATCAATTTTTGAAGAAAGAGATTTTTGGAGAGTGGGATTAGGAGCAGAGAAGCAATGGGGGATGCTTAACCCTTTCCTTGCATATTGTTTCTGCATTCCAGATTACCTTGCCCCATGCAGCTCTTCCTTCATGCATGTTTCCCCATGGAGAAAAAGCAACTGGAGGGGATGATTTGGAATGGTAAAACAACAACTCTACCCCTCCCATGCCTTCCCACTGTCAGTTACCTCCTCCAGAAGCAGCAGTTCCTCTACAAAAGAGGTCCTTGAATTATTCATGAGCCTAAAGAACTGTCTTGTCTCATATGAGTCTCTCTCCACTGCATCCCATTCAAATCTGAGGTGTGAAGGACCAGTACATTGAAGACAGTTTTCTCTGTAGCTGCACCCAAGGTCTGGAGTTGTCTGCCTAAGAAGCCCACCTGGCTCCTTCTTTGTTGGTTTTCTGCCATCTCATGACATCCTTTTTTCCTGGCAGGCATGAATTGGCCTGTTGATGTTTTCTTTGCTTAATTTATTCCCTGGAGAAAAGTTTTCAAGAAATGTGGAAAAAGTACCAATGGGGCTTGTCTCTCTCCTACCCGAGTAGAAGTTGCATTATGCTTTATCATGGGGCACCAACAATAGCTCTTCATCCACAGATCAAAGCGGCCAGGAGGATGGCATGTAGGGGGAAGAGGCAGCTTCTCAGATACTCTGGTCCAGTGGTAACACCTTGAATTGAACTCGGTAGCAAATCAGCAGCCAATAGAGGTGTCATATATTGTTGAGGGGTTGCCCCAGGGAGCCACCGTGCAGCAGCATTTTGCACTAGCTGCAGCTTTCAAACCAAATTCAAGCTGCAGCTTTCAAACCAAATGCATCTAAAGCGCATCAGAGTAATCAAGTCTAGAGGTTACCAATGAATGCACCACTGTCGCCAAGCTATCTCTGTCCAGGATCTATTGTATCTGGCATACCAGCTGAAGCTGGTAAAAGGCAGTCCTAAACACTTAAGACACTTGAGCCTCCAGTGACACTGCAAGATCAAGGATTGTGAGATCAAACCACACCTGTCCTTTCAGAGAGAATGCAACCCCATCCAAATCAGTAAAGTAAAACTATAATCATGTTGTGACCTTAACATGTGAAGACTTGAGAGAAAAAATCTAAAATACACAAAAGAAGTGCACCATCTCAGTTTATAACTCTTCACTCACAGAAGTGGAACCCTGGTCTCTGAAATATCCTTCAGTGACATACCGTTAAATTAGTCCTAAAAATAGTTTGCTGTTTCATGCCAATGTCCATCCAGGTATGCCTTGATGTTACCTGCTTGGCAGTCTTTTTGCTTTCACCTCCCCCCCCAAACTGTCTTCAGTCATAGTTCAGATGTGTTAGTATGGCAAGTCCCTAAAGTGTAATGTTCTTGTTGTCTCACCAAGAGAAGTTATTACCATATGTTTCTAATTATCAAGTTGCATTGTGAAGTCTCTAGTCATGAGGAGATTTCCGTAATACTTCTTTAATTCACTACAGATTTGATGATTTAAAATATAACTATATAATATTATTTTTTTCTAATTTATAACATAATGAAATAGAATACACATCAGGTCTTTTTTGTGTGTACGAGAACTTGTGGAGGGCATGCTAGATTCCATAGTCACTTTCTTATATTTTAGGACACTAGAAATAGTGGTTAGACCACTATGGCTATGTTTAGATATAACACAAAACCAGTTTGCTTCACCAAACCATGCTTTGCTTTAATATCTGAATTGCAGCCTAGTCACAAACTGTTTGGGATTGAAACCTAGGCTCTGAAATTATAGTTTAAATCTGTTTGCAATCAAGTTTGTGATAATTATAGTTTGCTTTTATATCTACATTCACCAACCATCAACAAATCCACAGTTAGGACCATTCTTCTGCCTGAAGAGGCTGTTGAACCATGGAGATAAAAGTGAATTTATGAAAACTGATTCCTGAACAAATGGGGAACAAAAACAGGCACTGAGCTCAAAACCATAGTTTGCCTATTGTCTGTCTGGAAGCTCAAACCTATATGAGCCTTTTTGCTCATGACACCCCAACCATGGAACACATTTCCCAGGGAGGATCACCTAATGCCACATAGTTAGCTTTAAGGTGCCACACTTTTTAAATATTTTTTTTTTTTGCTCAAGTATTTCTGATGTTTGTCAGTGATGTTTTGTGTGTGATATTTTTACTTGGACACTGCCCTTGTTGATCATTGTAAACCTCCTTTAAATCAATTTTGATGAAAGTCAGTACATTAGTATATAAATATTTTAAATACATTGTTAGAAAACTATGGTTCAGGTTCTTAACTATGGTTAGGGCAAACCATGATTTCACATTACTTCTGAATCCAGCCAGTGTCTAGTGTATTAAAATGTTATTAGCAGCCTTTCTAATAGATTTCCTCAAGGCTTAACAGACTTTAGGACACAGATGGGCAACCTGTGACCCTCCAGGTGTCATTGGACTCCACCTCTCATTATCTTTCACCATTGGCCAGGCTGGCTAAGGCTGATGGAAGCAGGAGTCCACCAACATCTGGAGGTTCCCCTTCCATGCTTTAGTTTGATCTGTTCTAACTGCTCTCACAAATATATCTTTGCAAAAGTATAGAACAAGAGCAGGGCAGGATTATGCTTTCCTTGCTGGATGTCTTGAATGCTCTTGAGCTATTCTCATAAATATAAGAACCACATTTGCTAATTGAAGCCAAATTCTCCCGAATGAAAGACAAAACAAGTAGATACAATACAGCAAGAACTTTTAAAAATACAAACCCTGGCTTGCTGCCATTGGAAGTCATAATGTTAAAATGCCCATTGTTTTATATAGCAGTGCTATTGATCTTTTGCCCAACAGCAAAATATTTATTGCCCAAAGCATCATTGTTAGCTTTTATGAAGGCAGGCAACCCACCAAGTTTCTCAGTTATGCTACAGCATAGATTAACCCTCATGCAGAACCATAGGCACCACATCACCCAGCAGTTGAATAAGGAAAAGAAACCAAGATCATCCAGGAAACCAGCCAAGAAGAGAGACACAGTTCCAGCTGCTGCTGCCGAAAGCATATTCCAGTTGGCATTTGATTTCCTGCAGATGCCAGACATATTCCATATGGAGTTAAGGGATGGTCCCCAGTGTTGGATCAGTGGAAGGAAAATTCAATAGTGGCAGCAACAGACGAGGCAATGCCAAATTAGGACAAAGATATAGGATGTTTTTTCTAATAAATCCTCAATAAATGGAGCTATATTAGACTTTCAGGAAAGGAAACTCACATGATTTCCAGATGTATTTATATCCATATGTGCATACCTCCTACCAGTGAACCGATCAAGCAAAACAATACAGCATTATTCAGATATGCATCTGAATGTATGTAGATGGGGGAAAAGTAGGGTTGTGCCCAACCATGTCCTTGACCCCACCTTCAAGATGCATTTAGCATATGCTACATTTAGGCACAGTGCTAAACCATGGTTTAGGTTTAGTGCTACATGAAATGAGCCTGGCCTTCTTGCAGGTTTCCCCCCGCCACCCAATCCATGGTTTGAAGTTAGCTTGTTTTGCAACTAACCATAGATAGTGATAAACCAGGATCCTCAGTCTGAACAAAAGAAAAAGGTGCAGTTAAGGAAAGTGAAAGGAAAAGGTTCCTAGCGGTGCAGGGGGTGGGGAGGGAGGACATGCAAGCCTGGAAGGAGGGTAGGCTCATTCACATCATGTTAAATCATGGTTTAGTGCAGGGGTGATGAGCCCACAGGCTGGATCAGGCCTGCCAAGCCATTTTAAGTGGCCCACCAAGCTCCAGCCAAAGTGATACTTTCCAAAGACTCCTCTTTCTGACTTTGTAAAAACCTCTCTTCCTCTTGCAATAAAAGGGAGTTATTTGTGCAACTGAGCCAGCAGACATTCCATCTGAGCTAGCTTTAAGCCATTCGCTATTTCACTACAGCAGGGCAGGGAGACCTCCTGCCTGTGGGCTGGAGCCAACATCTGGAGCCAACACCATCTGACCTTCTCCATTAGCCTTGCACATTCCCTTCCCACTCCCCCAGTTTTTGTGTTTTGCTCCTTTCCTGCCCCAGCATCTTGCTTGCCTTTCACACTAGGCTGGAAGACAGAAAAGCTGCTGTTTCTGCAACCTGTGCAAAAGCAAAGATGAAGGGAAGGTAAATGGTGGGGAGCTGAATGGAGTAAGTGATTGGGGGGGGAGAGAATGTGAATGAGGGGGTGCCAATGGTAGAAAAGGGGAGGAACTGGGATAGGTGGAGGGCTGTGAGAGATAATGGGAAAGGGGAAAGAGTGTGCTTGAGAGAGAAGGGTATCCCACCCAGTTTGGGCTTTGGCCCTTGATTTAAAAATATAAATATCCCACCACCCCTGAGCTGGAGAGACAGAATGAAGGGATGGAGAAGGGTGGTTTTCACATTGTTTGTAGGAACTCTGGGGGTCCTCCAAAGCTGAACAGGGACTCCTTGTAGGATCAGATCAGTCAGAGCAGATGCATTTTTCTTAAAGACAAATTGCTTACTATTACTAATCTTCCTTGCAATGAATGCAGCACTAGGCATATTTTATGTGCTCTTAACAGTTCATCGGAGGAGCAGCAAGGCCCCAACAAGCCTGGCCATGAATGACATATGCCGCCTAGAGTGAGCCTGGGATCCTCTGAAACACCAGGCGCTCATGCAGCAGCTCCATGGAGGCTTCTCAGCAGGCAAGTCCACATGGAGATGTTCCTTGTGGGAAGGATACTTGAAAATCATGTGTAGGTGAGAGAAGAGATTAGGTTCTTATACACTCTTTCTTTTCTTCTCCCCCTCCTCTGATCTGAGCATTCTGCAGGTCCAGAGCATCATATCTGAAGGGTGTCAGGCAGGGAGGGACTGGCTATGTGCAGAATTGGGCCACATTCACACCATACATTTATTCCACTATCATTCCACTTTAAACAGTTATGGCTTCCCCCAAAGAATACTGGGAAGTGTAGTCTGTGAAGGATGCTAAGAGGAGACACCTATTCCCCTCACAGAGCCACAATTCTTTGGGAAGAGAAACTGTTAAACCACTGTAAGAATTGTAGCTCTGTGAGAAGAATGGGGAGTCTGCTAACAACTCTCAGCACACTTCACTAACCACACTTCCCATGATTCTTTGGGGGAAGCCACGACTGTATAAAGTGGAATAAATGTATGATGTGAATATAGCCTTGGTATTCTGAGACTTTGGGGGTACAAACAGGAATGCTCAACCTCTAAGCAAACTTGTTTCAGCATTTAAATCACGCCCTTGTCAGTGGTTCAATTTAAATGACTAAATATGGAAAACTACATTTTATTTGTATTCACACTCATCTGGAAGCTGCATTGAATTCTGTGATTCTTACTCCTGCATGAACATGGATAGGGTCAAACTGCACAGCACTTCAGCTCTCTAACTAAGAGAGAAAACGAAGGACAACATCCTTGTGTGATGAAGTTATGGGAACAGGATTTCGAATTGGCATTGGTGTGTGTGTGTGTGTGTGTGTGTCAAAACGGATACAAATCAAGGGCACAATCCAGCCAAAAGTGTGCATATTAATAGAAAAAGAAATTGTCATGGTTTAATTCTTTCCACTGATATCAACAATATTTAGAAGTGCATTTAACTTTGCAGCATCATGCCTAGAAATAAATGTCTGGATTAGATTTTTCCCTTTCCTATCATCCCAAGAAAGAAGTGAAAGAAATCAGGTAAACCATGAAAAGCTTAACTAGCTACATGGCAGAAAGGGGGGGGGGAATTCCCAGTGCAGTAATGCACTTTCAGCAGGACTATTTCCCATAGCTTTTTCTTAGTGGCTATGTAGAGAGGTATACATAGTGTTGCTAATAGCATCAATAACATTTTGGAGTCCTTGAACACTGCAGCTGATGCCCTGGATAAATGAAGTCAAGAGATGGTACCATCGCTTGACCTACACTGCATAGTAGAAATAGCTCATAGGCACCAACCCATTCAGTAGCTGGGCCTTTGCTGTGGCTGCTCAGCAAATGTGATATCAGAGCTTGGAAAAGTTACTTTTTTGAACTACAGCTCCCATCAGCCTAATCCAGTGGCCATGTTGCCTAGGGCTGATGGGAGTTGTAGTTCAAAAAAGTAACTTTTCCAAGCTCTGTGTGATATATTGTGTTGAAATGATGGCTTTAAATACATTCATACATTTAACTGTTAGATCACTTATTGGGATTCAGAATATGTTGTTTACTTTATGCAGAAGCTGTGACATAGCCAGTCTGTTTTTAATGCCACCTCTAAGCCTTGCTCTTCTTTTTTAAGAGACATAAACAAGTCCACAAAAGACATCTGACAGGGCTGCCACACACGCACGTACACACGCATATTCCTTTACATCAACACAAATGACGGCCTGTCAGGCACCATCAGGTATCAAACTCTGGTCTACAAGGTGCCCAGGTGTTTTCTTTCCTGTCCAAGGCCCTGTAGTCAGAGATAGGAACACCAAACGCTGAATCTGACCCAGGGCTCCAAGCCTCTTCAAAGACACAGATCTGAACCTACAAAACTTCAATTACAATTGTGCCAGCTTGTTATAAGTTTTTATCAATATAAGTGGCAAGATATCTACAATAAGGAAAAACTCAGCTACTGAATTTCTGCTTGTCATGTAGCTGTCAGTCAAGAAAGAAAGAAAGCAGTGATATTTAGCTTCTGCAGCAGCTAAAGTTGAGTTTTACAATTAGACTGCTTGGTTCTTGTTAGCATAATCTGTTTTATTGGTTAAAATGACCATCAATATGCATCAATATGTTTCCCACTTTGGGTCTGTTTAGTATAATAGGAATGCATTGCATATGAATTATAGTTGAAATGCCACAAGATTTTAAGGGGAAGGAGTGATAAAAGAGTATGAAGGTCAAAGAAAGGTGGAACTGTAGTAGCTAACCCACTGCTATAGACTATGTATGTTCACCTCCTTATTTAACACATTTTATTGGCTCAGAAATATAGCTTTGTTTACTTAGTAGCTCTGCTGACAAGATTTATGGAGCCTTAAAATTAACTTGCCCCATGGGTCTTCCCAAGTTTGTAGGTCTTTCCTTAATTATGTCTGCAATGTTTGAAGACCCATCTAAGTTACAGTCCTGCATTAAAAATAAAAGCATTACAGAATGGGAGATGATTGTAAATAAACTACTGTGCACGCATATGCTATCATCTAACATGTCATCGCCTTTTCCAGTTGAGCTCCATAAACATGTCCCAAACACAGCTTAGGGGAATGAACAAAGGCTGCAGCCCTATTCATGGGTCTGCAACATGAAGACCCAAAATGTGCATAAGGGGAAGCAGGGCCTTGCCACTGTCCCAGTGTCTGTCTGTTGATGAGCACATCTCTCTGAAAAGAGGATGTGAGCAGCTGCTTGCATGTAGGCATGGCACATCGTTGGGATCTTTTCAGGCACAGCCCTGCTCCCCCTTTGTCTCATGACTATTGCATGAGTAGGGTTTGCAGGGCCATGATTTTCAGATGAGTTGAACTTAGGGTGTAGACACTTTCGAGGAACATGAGGGAGGGGTGTGGTTGACTCTGTGCCAGTTCCCATGGACAGTTCTCCTGCTGAGGAAGACTTCGCGCCACCTCCAGATGCTTCAACAGAGCTGTTGGAGGATGTCCTGGCACGCGCGCCAACTCCAACCCCTCTGAGCTCCACTCCTGAAACTTCAAATGCAACCCTGCCTCCTGAAGCTGAGCTGGCACCTATCGAGCCTGTATTGTCAGATGAGCCAGCAGAGACACGCCCCCTTTTGCCCCGTGCAAGACGTTGTGAGAAGCGCCTCGGCCAGAGGGAGAGTCTTCAAAGGAGTCAGAGATTACGGGCAAAGGCGTTTCCTACTTAAGGTAGCGCCCCCCTGATCTGTGTGCTGAGTCAACTTCCTTCACACGCTGCAGAGTATGCCTAGGTAGCTTAGTTAGGGATAGAAGTGAGTTAGCATAGCAAGTCTATGAAGCATGCTGCCTTTGATGTTTCAGTTACCCTAATAAAACAAGAATTAATTCCATCCTCGTCTCCGCCTCGTGATTCGCACTCTGGGCAGGACATCCACTCTATGTGGGGCTGCCCTTGAGGTTAGTCCAGAAGTTGCAGCTGGTCTAAAATGCAGCAGTGAGACTGCTCACTGGGGCAGGGTATCGCCAGGATGTCACCCTGCTGCTGAAAGAATTGCACTGGCTGCCCATTGGCTACCAGGCCAAGTTCAAGGTTCTAGTTTTGGTGTACAAAGCCCTATACAGCTTGGGACCAGGACACCTGAAAGACCATCTTACTCCTTATATATGCAGTCGATCACTGTGCTCTGCAGTTGAGGGCCTCCTGTAGATACCATCTTATCAGGAGGTTCATTCTGCACAATATAGGAAATGGACCTTTAGTGTGGCGGCACCTACCCTGCGGAATTCCCTCCCCTTGAATATTAGGCAGGTGCCATCTCTGCTATCTTTCTGGCGCCCTTTGAAGACTTTCCTGTTTCAACAAGCCTTTTAAGTTGAGACCTATCCCAGTCTGCATCTGTGTTAGAATTGCTGTTAATATGTGTTTTTTTAATAATATGTTTTTAACCCTTTTATAAAGTTTTTAAAGCTTTTTAAAAATGTTTTTAGCTTTGTTTTGTTTTAATGTATTTTAAGATCTGTTTTTATGATGTTTTAAAGTGTTTTTAGTGTTTCTGTTTGCCGCCCTGGGCTCCTGCTGGGAGGAAGGGCGGGATATAAATCAAATAAATAAATAAGGGCCTAAGACCCATAGAACTCAATAGGGCTTACTTTTAAGTAGATATCATTAGGATTGTGCTCTTAGTAAGGCTTGACTAGGAATCCTCTGCAAAGATATCCATATCCAAGCAGGGTTGGTGACCCCCTGCCTGGAATGCTCTGCTTGCCTTTTAATGTGCCTTCTCCAAACCTCTTTAGAGACTTGACCCTTCACTGCAGAGAGAGGTTTGAGAAATGAGTAAGAGTTAGGAAGATTCTCTGCTCTTTCCTGCCTACTCTGTGGGCTGCTATAAACTTACTTTGACAGCCAACCCAATTTCAGTGAGTAATAGGTGACAGAAGCTGTTATAGCATAGTGGGGAGGAGAGTCTGCCTGGGAGTCCAGAGTCTGTGAGTTCAAATCCCCACTTGTGTCTCCTGGGTGTCAAGGGCCAGCTACAGATCACCCACACAGTGAGTGGCTCAGGGGTTACGTGCCCTGCCACCTGTGCAGCCGTGGGCAAGCTTCATAGTCCCATGGAGCCCAGTTGCCCCCCATCTGGCAGTTGCGGACAAAGACGGGGCTGGCTTGTGCAGCTGTGGCAAGCTGATCTGGCCCTAGCTGGCTGGGGAGGACTAGCCTCAGAGGGAGGCCTCTGAATACCCCTTACCATGAAAACCATGAAAGCCTTATTCATAGGATAGCCATAAGTCGGGATCGACTTGAAGGCAGTCCATTTCCATTCCAATAGTTGACAGAGAAAAAACACACATGGTTTGGTCTACCTTCACAGGCAGTAGATTGGGAACAGCAATTGAAGTCACACTTCCCAGTCTGTGAATTCTCTTTTACCACTACTGGGCAGGAAACAAACCATCATGCAAACAACAAGATGCATCATCAGTGGGTTTATGAGGGTTGAGCTGACCACATGGAACCACTGTTGATGTTTCTATGGATATAAAGGAGTAAGGTCAGAGCTAAATGAAATGCAAATAGAAAAAGAAAAAGACAGTGATGATTTCCTAAATACAGTACCATACCAACCACAAGATTTCTATGGGTAAGACAGAAAACTCAGCATCCCACAACTAGTCAGGGTTCCTAACCAAAACTAAAATAAATACTGGCAGACAATCAACCAAGGTCACAGAAATCCCCATGCAGCACAACCTCAGTTACTGCAGTTACACCTGTTTCAGTTTTTTGTTTCTTACAAACATTTCCCAACATAAAGCCAATGTCACCTTACAATAATTGATTTTGAGTTTCAGTGTTTCAAAGTGCAATATCATACAGAACGAAATTACAATGTATCATTTGTAATTCAGTAATATGAGAGCATATTAACTGAGCTGACGGAGATAGTCTCGGAGGTACTATTGAGGTCCCCTAGACTTTTGGTACTGGGGGACTTCAATGTCCATGCCGAGGCTGTCTTATCTGGTGCAGCTCAGGACTTCATTGCCTCCATGACAACAATGGGGCTGTCTCAATTTTCTACTGGCCCAACACATGTGTCGGGACACACTCTTGATTTGATCTTCGCCACTGGTCACGGAGATGGTGATCTGGAGGTGGGATGTTTTTCATCTACCCCATTGTCATGGACAGATCATCGCTTATTGAGATTTAGGCTTACAGTAGCTTTTCCCCTCTGCAAAGGTGGTGGACCTATTAGGATGGTCCGCTCCCGGGGTCTGATGGATCCTCTGGGTTTTCAGAGGGCCCTGGGAGATTTTCCGGCTGATAAGACTGGTGCTCCTGTTGAGGCCCTGGTCACTCTGTGGAATACGGAGATGACTCGGGCCATTGACACGATCGCCCCTGCGCGCCCCCTCCGATGTAGAGCTCATACAGCTCTGTGGTATACCCCAGAGCTGAGAGTGATGAAGCAAGAGAGGAAGAAGCTGGAACGCAGATGGAGGCGAATTCCCAACGAATGCAACCATGCTTTGGTAAGTGCCACCAATAAGTTGTATTTGAAAGCGGTAAGGACAGCGAAAAAATTGTATTTCGCAGCCTCTATTAGGTCATCTTTATGCCGCCCTGCGGAGCTTTTTAAAGTTGTGCGGGGGCTTTTACATTCTGGCCATCATGATACTATAGAAACATCTGAAGCCCGCTGCAACGAAATCGCTGGACACTTTCAAGGCAAGATTGCTTGCATCCGTGGGGACTTAGACTCCGATGTTGTGACAGATGAATCCAGTGAAGTGTCCGGAGCACGGCCTTGTCCTTTATTATTGGGTGAGTTTCAGTTGGTGCAGCTCGAGGAAGTGGACAAGGTGCTTGGAATGGTTCGGGCAACCACGTCTGTTCTGGATCCTTGCCCATCTTGGCTAGTGAAAGCGGGTAGGGCTGGAACCACCGGCTGGGCCAGGGAAGTGGTTAATGCCTCCTTGAGAGAGGGAGTAGTCCCTAGTAGTCTCAAGGAGGCAATAGTGAGACCTCTTTTAAAGAAACCTTCCCTGGACCCAGATAACTTGAACAACTATAGACCGGTGGCGAATGTCCCCTTTTGGGGCAAGGTCTTGGAGCGGGTGGTGGCCAGCCAGCTCCAGGTGCTCTTGGATGAAACCGATTATCTGGATCCATTTCAATCCGGTTTTAGACCCGGTTTTGGCACTGAAACAGCCTTGGTCGCCCTGTATGATGACCTTTGTCGGGAAAAAGACAGGGGGAGTGTGACTCTGTTGGTTCTCCTTGATCTCTCAGCGGCATTTGATACCATCGACCATGGTATCCTTCTGGGGAGACTTGCGGAGATGGGAGTTGGGGGTACTGCTTGGCAGTGGTTCCACTCCTACTTCGCGGATCGTCGCCAGAAGGTAGTGCTTGGGGAGCATTACTCGACACCCTGGACTCCCCATTGTGGAGTCCCTCAGGGGTCAGTTTTGTCTCCCATGCTTTTCAACATCTACATGCAGCCTCTGGGTGCGGTCATCAAGAGTTTTGGAGTGCGTTGCCATCAGTATGCTGATGACACGCAGCTCTGTTTCTCCTTTTCATCTTCTTCAGGTGAGTCTGTTGATGTGCTGAACCGTTGTCTGACCGCGATAATGGACTGGATGAGGGCTAATAAACTGAGACTTAATCCAGACAAGACTGAGACACTGTTGGTGAATGCCTTCCCTGCTCAGATGGTGGATGTGCACCCTGTCCTGGATGGGGTTACACTCCCCCTGAAGGAACAGGTTCGTAGTTTGGGGGTTCTTTTCGACCCTTCCTTGTCTCTTGAGGCTCAAGTGGCCTCGGTGGCACGGAATGCGTTTTACCATCTTCGCTTGGTAGCCCAACTACGCCCCTATCTGGATGGCGATGACCTTGCCTCAGTTGTCCATGCCCTGGTAACTTCAAAATTGGATTACTGTAATGCGCTCTACATAGGGCTGCCCTTGAAGACAGTTCGGAAGCTGCAGCTGGTGCAGAATGCGGCAGCCAGACTATTGACGGGGACCAGTCGGTCGTCGCACATAACTCCTGTTCTGGCTCGCCTGCACTGGCTACCTATTTGCTTCCGGGCGAGATTCAAGGTGCTGGTTATGACCTATAAAGCCTTACATGGCGTGGGACCGCAATACCTGATGGAACGCCTCTCCCGCTATGAACCTACCTGTTCACTACGTTCGACATCGAAGGCTCTCCTCCGGGTTCCAACTCATTGTGAGGCCCGGAGGGTGGCTACTAGATCTAGGGCCTTCTCTGTGGTGGCCCCCGAGTTGTGGAATAGCCTCCCCGAAGAGGTCCGCCTGGCGTCTACATTATTATCTTTTCGGCGCCAGGTAAAGACCTTTTTATGCTCCCAGGCATTTTAATCATTTTTAATCATTTTAATCGTATCGTTTGAATCGTGTTACACTAATCCTAATTATCTCCTATTTTGTTTCATTGTACTTTTCTTCTTTTGTATTGTATATGTTTAGTGATTTATTGTTATGATCTATGTATTTTATCTCATGTTGTCAACCGCCCTGAGAGCTATTTTGCTAAGGGCGGTATACAAACCCAACTAAATAAATAAATAAATAAATAAATTCCTCAGGGGTCTGATTACTTTTGTAAGGCACTGTAGAAAGGACAACATCCTCCCACACAAACCTTTCTATCCTTTAAGGTTGGCTGAAGAAGAGGTTCTCCTTCGCGTCTGAGGCATGCACCAGCAGGTCTTTTAAAAATCTGTCTGGTTAATGTGATTTGTATTTTTTCTGCATGTCTGTCTGCTCTTGGTTTGTTTTATTGATGCTTTTTTAAAAATATTTTTTGATACTGAATTGGATTTTAAATTAGGTGCATCAGAGGAAAGATGGGACATAAATTGAATAAATAAATTTCTGCAAATTGAGCTGCTGTCTTAAAGACACAAGAGCAGATCAGGCTGCCCTCTGGCCATTTAGCAGCTCTAGTAGTTCAGCTTTGTGGACTACTTAGGGTAGAGGTGGGGCACCTGTGGCCCTCCAGATATTGCTGGACTACAATTGCCAGTATCCCTGATCATTGACCATTCTAGGGTTGCCAGGTTCAGGGGCTGAAACTAATCGTGTATCTTTAGGAGAAGAGAAAGTCAGCCAAGTGCAGGTATTCTTGCAACACTGTAATGGGAAAAACTACAAGGTGGAATTCTTCCTTTCCCCTGCACAACTTTTAAAGATACAGAAGACCTCTTGTTGCAAGTGTTGCAAGAACACCTGCACTTGGCTGACTTTCTTTTCTCCTAAAGATACAGGATCAGTCTCAGGCCCTGAACCTGGCAACCCTAGACCATTCAGATTGCGGCTGATGGAAGTTCAGGTCCAGCAAGTTCTGATGGAAGTTCAGGTCTCACACCAAATGTGATGCATGGACAGTACACATACTTCTTTAAATGCCATCTTGGCTCAGTCAGATTTCCCAGATGCATAAACGCTTGTGTGTGCCATCCATACTTAGATATTTTCTGCAGAGCTGGTGTTAAACCTCTGAAGCTCTGCCTCACCACTTCAACTGCTACTGTTGTAATCCTGAGGGCAGAGACTAGCCTACTACTGATTTCTGTAAGCCTCTCTTGGAGACTTTTTGGTTAAAGAGTAAGGTGGGTTGCTTTACATAAAAGCAAATTGTCTCCATAATAACACTAGTTTCATGATAATGTGAAACTGCTTTCTTTTGCATGGTTCTAATATACCTTGATCCTGAAGTCTGCAAGCAGTGTTGGGAAGCTATGGAAAAACAGAGCAGAACACATTTTTGTATTAATTTTAAATGAATACAAATAGAACAAAGATACCTTGGGAGGGAAGTAGGGGAAGCCTAATTGAGACAATCTAGTAAGTTATTGATAATTTTGGTTTAACCTATGCAAATAACCACAACCACAATGTCACCCACAACACAATTATTCCATACTAATTTCTGAACTTCCTAAAGAGAGTAATTTGAATTACCTACAGGAAATCCTTACCCATAGTCCTAACTAAATCCCATTCCATTGTTTGACACGAGATTTAGTTGTGACTAATGGTTGCTGGATTACATTCAATGGTGAATCAGCCAAAAGAAGGAGATTATGCCATGTGCTTTGTCTGGATGATGGAAGAGGTACACTACATTTAAGGCAAAAAATGACCCCTTCCCTGATTGATTTCTATCTTTGTAATTGTTTCTAAGGCCAAATTCTGTCCTGAGTCTTTCCCCCACTTTATTGGTTCTGTAGAACTGTTATATGCTGCTTCATTGCCTGTACATTGACCTGTAATCAAAATTCTCTAATAAAAAGATTTTGGTGTTCTGTTTAGGGTTGCCAGATTCAGGGCCTGAGACTGACCCTGTATCTTTAGGAGAAGAGAAAGTCAGCCAAGTGCAGGTGTTCCTGCAACTCTTTAATGGGAAAAACCACAAGGTGGAATTCTCCCTTCCCCCTCCACAACTTTTAAAGATACAGAAGACCTCTTGGCTGAGGTCTTCTGTATCTTTAAAAGTTGTGCAGGGGAAAAGGAGAATTCCACCTTGTGGTTTTTCCCATTACAATGTTGCAAGAACACCTGCACTTGGCTGACTTTCTCTTCTCCTAAAGATACAGAATCAATCTCAGGCCCTGAACCTGGCAACCCTAGTTCTGTTACCTTTACAGCTGTGAGTAATGCACTGTTTGGAATGAAGTAGTTCAGTTTAACCAAGTTCACTGAATTACTTCAAAAATCTTTGAACTACCACCTGAAAGTAGTTCTCATAATTGCTAGGTGAACTGAACATGAACTAAGTTAGTTTGGGGGCAAAAAATTGAACAATTTCTAGATCATCTTCAAGTTCGTTCTCTTATCTGAGTTTTTTACTCTTTAGACCCTTCGGGCCTTTAAGATCATAGTTGTTGGGAAAAATAAATTAAACAATTCACATTCCACTGTGTTTGTTTTGATGTTTTCTTAACTATATTTTGTACTTTAGTGCAACAGCTTGTAACATTCTGAATGCTGAAAAAAAATATGGCTGAGGATCATTTGAATGAATGGGCATAGAACTGTGAACTGAACATGAACCTAACTAGTTCATTTTGTGAAGGGACAAACTTGAGCTGCAATTAATTCCTTTTGGGACATGTTGAACTTAAACTAGTTCCTTTCTAAAATGAACTTTCCAAGCTCAGGAGCAATGACCCTATTATAAGTATAGATATTAATAGTGTTGAAAATTGTAGAAGGGAAGCTGGTTAAGACCTGGATCTCCATGCTGTTCTATTTCTTATTATAGTGTGGAGAACAGCAGATAAATTTCAGAGTTATTTGGGGGGTGGGGAGAGAACAGGTGTATTTAAAAAAAAAATCCCCAGAGAGGTTGACAAGTCTACAAGAAACTATTAATATTTATTTATATTCCTTCCTTCAAGGTTTTCAAGAAAATGCAGGGAAGAAATTTGGCAGTAGTGGTGGGGCCAGATTTCTAGTCTCTTCTACCTTTGTTATTGAGACCAGGCCTGGCGCCAGCTGGTGACCAGGTTGGGCCCTGGCCAAGGGCCCTTGCATCCCAGAGAAGCCCCTGAGGGGTCCCTCCTTAGAGTGGGAAGGTGAAGCTCCCACTTGGCAATCCATGGCAATGTCGGGCTGCTGGATTCAGTGACCGAATGCTGCCTGGCTCATAGAGTGGGAGCTTGCGGACACCCCAGGCACCTACTCTCAAAACAGGTGGCGTGGGGCTTAAATAACCCTGCCCATCCTACCTATCTGTTGTATCAGCGCATCAGCAGGCATACCTGCCATCACCCGAGATGGTAACAGGACATTCCTAAGGAGCTGACACCCCTGCTGCCCTCATGGGTGATGCCAGGCATGCACGTAGAGCACATGGGGCATTAGGTAGGTGGGATGGACAGGCTTATTTAAGCCCCACACCACCTGTATTGGGCGGGGGTGTTTGGTCATATGGCACTGGGAGCTTAATTTATTTCTTAATATATTAATCTATTAATATACATAGCATACATAAATTTTACACTCAAAGTGAACATTGAAACAGAGCTTGGAAAAGTTACTCTTTTGAACTACAACTCCCATCAGCCCCAGCCAGCATGGCCACTGGATTGGGCTGATGGGAATTGTAGTTCAAAAAAGTAACTTTTTCAAGCTCGGCATTGAATACTTTGAAACAGGTCTATCCCTAACATTTATGTACATGTGTTCACTTTGAGGTATGTATTTTTTAATTAAGAAGTAAGAAGCTGGGAGAAGTATTTTGCAAACATGGGAAAATGTGTCAAAGAAACCCAGCAAGTAAAATATATGGTTATTTTTGTTTAAAAAACCATGGCCCAACAATTAAAAATAATAATAATTAAAACTCCAAAATTCCAGGTTCAAATCCAGCTATGTTGACATGATGTGTAATAAACAATGCAGATTACACTAGTTACATATCCCTCTTTAGTCTAATAAATAGTCATCTGCAGTTTGTTAAACACAAACTGTGTCCAGTATTAATACAAGTAGTAATGGTTTATACCCACTTCTTAAAGAAGACCACCCACCTATAGGAGAGTGGATATTCTGTTTGAATTGTGATAGAATATTATCCATCTTTGCTTTCACTTGTATGACCTTTTGGTAGTTTTCATACAAAATAAAAGATGAAGTCAAGTAATCCTATTTATCAAACATTTCCTACTCAGTACAGTGAGGGTGTGACATTCCATATGAAGCATAGCTACTCTCAGTGCATTCATGATAAATGCATTTATTCTGGTGAACATGCACCTCTCTCTAGGGTGGCTATGTGTCCCACTTCTCTAGTTGGAGGGCTGTCCAATCAAGTTTGATTTACAAGGAAAAGAAGGGGCCTTGAAGTTGCCCATCAAGAGTTAGCAGCTAGACATCAGAGTTAACAGGCACACCAAGTCACCTGGTTGTAGTCCTCCCCACTACCATGAGATGTATATCTATTTATAATAGTACTGGTTTCCAAATTTGCATCTATGCACATCAGTCAGCATATGGAAATGTAAATCTGTGTCCTCATTTTTTGGCAGTGCACAAGTGGCTACCTTAATTTTTATAAGCCAACTTTCAGAATCAATTCTTTCTAACAGGCACAGTCCAGGAACTGAGATCTCTGCATGCCATTTATGCGGGTCCAGCTGCTCATCACGGTGCTCATCCAGTCCCATAGTTCTTAATGGATGTATGTGACAAGCTGGGCAGCAACACTCAGAGATACTATTTGCATGCAACAGAAATTCCTAGAGCTAAACCAAGGCAGTATATTCATACTGGGGGGCACACGAACTGCATTCACAGCCCTAGGAAATGGGGAAAGCCCTTTGCCATCCTTTCACTGCATTCAACAAGCAAAGGATAGAGGAGGGACGATGGCTTCAAGTTTGCTTCTTCTTCAGAAGGTTGTACTGACTTTTCTTCATAGGGCTGAGCCAGCAAGACAGGAGCTCCCCTGCTGAGAGTGCTATATAAATAATATTTATTGCCACATGCCATTGACATTTAGGTCACATAAAGAAAATGCCCTTGGCAGAGAGGCCTATTCTGAAATACGAGGTATTGTAAAGTGATAGTGGGATTATGTGTTCAGTGTATAAAAATAGCCATCACCTTGAGAAAAAGAGAAGATGCTATAGATAAGCCTTCTGAAACCTGGTGCCCTCCAGATGTTGGATTCCAACTCCTATCAGCCTCAGCCAGCATGCAAAGCGGTGGCCGAAAGAAGGCTGCTGCCCTTTCCCTGCCAACTTCTGTCCCCTGCAAACATCTGTCCCTGAGCTTTACAACCTTTTCTTTCTCTCCTCAGGCATGGCTGCTAGCCAGGATGGCTATGCTCTGCCTCCACAGCCAGAGGCAGCACACTCCCGAATGCCAGTTGCTGGGAACGGCGGGAGGGGAGAGTGGTCTTGCTCTCAGCTCCTGCTTGTGGGCTTCTCACAGGCATCTGATTGGCCACTGTGAGAATGAGAGGCTGGACTAGAGGGGCCCTGCCTGATCCAGCAGGACTCTTCTTACATTCTTAAAATAACATCCTGCATCCATGCTAGGTTGGCAAATGCAGTTTTGGGGAACACATTTGCCAAGGTAATGTATAATTCATCCCAACATCAAGCGATTAGTCTTGGGTAGAGAGACCACTTAGTCAGAGCTTGGAAGTAACTAGTTATTTTTAACGAGTTACTTGTAATTCGTTACAATTTTAGATAACGAGTGGGTAATTCCATTACATTTGGCAAGTAACGGAACGACTAGTAATTTCCCTACTTTTCAGCTGCAACTTTAATGTTTCCACGTTAGGTTGGACGTTACTTGGGGGCGGGAACAAGGGGAAGTCAGCTCCTGGCTGTGATTGGTTAACACAAGACATGTGCCTCACACTGATTGGACCTCTGCGCAGACTCTCTCTTCCCTCGTGATCTGTGTTAGGAGGCACGAGGGAAGAGGTGAATAGGCAGGGCCTGCTGCTAGCGTCTGAGAGGACAAAATGGACGCCAGAGGAAAAAGCCAGTTGAAGGACAACAGAGAAGGCAGCAGAATGGCGAACAGCTGTGGAGGTGAGTGACGATGATTTGTGTGTGTGTGTGCCCTGGTGTGTGTGTTTTCGGCTGGAGTCTCTGGTTTTGGGGGGGCCTCCGGCTCTCTGGCTACCACCCCTTACTCTCCGGACTCTCAGCTTCAATTTAAAAAAAAAGTAAGTTTCTAGGTGGTCTAATTCCCGAGATATACACCAAAACATAAACCCCCCCACAACTTTTTTTTAAACAGATCCATGCTCTAGCTACAACTCCCATCAGCCTAATCCAGTGGCCATGCTGGCTGGGGCTGATGGGAGTTGTAGTTTAAAAAAGCAACTTTTCAAAGCTCTGGCTGTAACCCCGCCCTTTCATGATTGTAGCCAATGACGCCAGAGTTGTGACTTGTTGATCCAGGCATGCCTAGGCTGAACGTCAGAATATGGTGGCTTTGAGTTTTTTGCAGTTTGCGTAAGTAATATGGCTTAATGTTTTTTTTCCTCTTCTGTCCAAGAGTCAGACCCTGGGCTATGAAATATGAAAGTATTTAATCCAATATCTGCTTTTCTGGGAGTAAAGCATGTACCTGGAGTAAACCCCATTGAACTCCATTAGGACTTGCTTTTGAGTAGACATGGTTAGGATTGTGCTGTAAATTAATGGGACTTGTGAGTAAACATAGTGCAGACTTGTGTTTGTGTTGTAAATCTCTCTCCCTCCAACCCTATTTTTAAAGAAATTAGGCAGGGTTTATCACAGTTTTTATTATGTAAGAAACTAATACTCATTTTTTTAAAAAATGAATGAAGTTTATTTATTTATTTGTTTTTATTATTTGATTTATATCCCACCCTTTCTCCCAGTAGGACCCCAGGGCAGCAAACAAAAGCACTAAAAACACTTTAAAAATCTTAAAAACAGACTTTAAAATATATTAAAACAAAACATCTTTAAAAACATTTTTAAAAGCTTTAAAAACATTTTTTTTAAGAAAAAGTTTAAAAACATATTAAAAAGCAATTTCAACACAGACGCAGACTGGGATAAGGTCTCAACTTAAAGGACTTGTTAAAAGAACAAGTTCCTTATCACTTGAGGCTGCAGTTTTCCCTGGTTGAGTAAGCCCCATTGAATACATTGGGACTTGCTTCTGAGTAAACAAACATAGGATTGCACTATAAATATCTTTACAGGTTATATAAATAAACATATTTGATAGTCATGCTTATATAAATATTTTCATAGAATCATAGAATAGTAGAGTTGGAAGGGGCCTATAAGGCCATCAAGTCCAACCCCCTGCTCAATGCAGGAATCCAAATCAAACCATTCCCGACAGATGGCTGTCCAGCTGCCTCTTGAATGCCTCCAGTGTCGGAGATCCCACTACCTCTCTAGTAATTAGTTCCATTGTTGTATGGCTCTAACAGTTAGGAAGCTTTTCCTGATGTCCAGTCAAAATCTGGCTTCTTGCAACTTGAGCCCATTATTCTGTGTCCTGCACTCTGGGATCATCGAGAAGAGATCCCGGCCCTCCTCTGTGTGGCAACCTTTCAAGTACTTGAAGAGTGCTATCATATCTCCCCTCAGTCTTTTCTTCTCCAGGTTAAATATGCCCAGTTCCTTCAGTCTCTCCTCATAGGGCGTTGTTTCCAGTCCCCTGATCATCCTTGTTGCCCTCTTTTGAACCTGTTCCAGTTTGTCTGCATCCTTCTTGAAGTGCAGAGACCAGAACTGGACACAGCACTCAAGATGAGGCCTAACCAGTGCTGAATAGAGGGGAACTAATACTTCACATGATTTGGAAACTATACTTCTGTTAATGCAGCCTGATATAGCATTTGCCTTTTTTGCAGCCACATCACACTGTTGGCTCATATTCAGTTTGTGATCAACAACAATTCCAAGATCCTTCTTGCATGTCGTACTGCTGAGCCAAGTATCCCCCATCTTATAACTGTGCATTTGGTTTCTTTTTCCTAAGTGTAGAACTTTGCATTTATCCCTGTTGAATTTCATGCTGTTGTTTTCAGCCCAATGCTCCAGCCTATCAAGGTCCCTTTGAATTTTCTTTCTGTCTTCCATGGTATTAGCTATGCCCCCCAATTTTGTATCATCTGCAAATTTGATAAGCATGCTCTGTACCTCCTCATCCAAGTCGTTAATAAAAATGTTGACGAGCACTGGGCCCAGGACCGAGCCCTGTGGTACCCCACTCATTACTTCCACCCAGTTTTGTCATGCTGTGTCCCTATAAGTATCCAATTGCATACTATGGTTGTACAATACTTCCTTTACATTTTAAGTATGCCTTGGGGTAGTCATGGTTCTCCATTGTTTTCATCCTGAGGGGCAGATAGGCTGAGAAATGGTGAGTAGCCCATGGTTACCCACTACACTTTATAGCTTATTTCCATTTTGAAAAATTAATTAAAACAATTTACATGCAGGCAAAATTTATTAAGCGGATTCACACAATATGTGTAAAGCACATCCAACTCGCATTTAAAGCGCATGACTTCCCCTAAAGAATTCTGGGAAGTGTCATTTCCCCCTCACAGTTATAGTTCTCACCACTCTTAACAAACTGCAGTTCCCATGATTCTGTGGTGGGATTCATGTGCTTCAAATGGGTGTTGAATGTGCTTTAAAGGAATGGTGTGGATCTGCCCTCTAGGTATGATGTTCATTCAAGAGTGAATTGAAAAGAACAATTTTAAAAGATACTTCTTACTCTTACTCATTTTTCAGACCTCTTTCTGAAGTAAAGGGTCAAATCTGTAAAAACATTTGGAGCAGCCACATTAAAAGATAAGGGCAGGGTATTCCAGGCAGGGGGTTGCCAACCCTGCTTGGATATGGATGTCTTTGCAGAAGAACCCTAGTCAAGGTTTACCAACAGCACAGTCCAAACTATATCTACTTAGAAGTCAGTCCTGTTGAGTTCTATGGGGCTTAATCCCTTAGTAAGTGTGTTTAGAATTGCAGCCTTCAGGAGCCTCCATCTTTACTCCCCAAAGCTCCCATCTAACATCTCCACAACACTAGGCTCCTTTGTCTCTGCTGCGGCCTTCTGGTGACTGCCCTAGCCTGAAGGCACTTAACCCTTCTTGCTGAAAGCAAGTAGGCTAGATTAAATGTTCCCTACCGAGGCTCATATATATAAAAGATAAAAGATAAACGGCATTTTGTCAAAAGTATTTTTGTCTACATTTTATACCACATCCTTGGTTTTCCAAGCTTGGCATGGAATGCTTCTCATACAGAATTAATTTGAAATGCTGCATATTTATTATCATAATCATATTCAAAATAAAAAATATATGTACCGCCTTCAAGTTGATTCCAACTTATGGTGACCCTATGAATAGGGTTTTCATGAGGCTGAGAGGCAGTGACTGGCCCAAGGTCACTCAGTGAGCTTCATGGCTATGTGGGGATTTGAACCCTAGTCTCATTTTGTTCTCACAACAACCCTGTGAGATAGTAGGTCAGACTGGCCCAGGCAGGGTTATTTAGTGAGCAAAAATGATGCAAATAGGATCTCTTTTAATTGTGCTATCGACCTGCTTACTTCCACTCTGACTGGGGGATCTTGCAGCATGGGGAAGAGATGGGGGCACATCACAGCTGAAGTTCACCCATATAGGAGCATTATCTCTTGTTTATTACAGAGACGCCTGTTGCAGGTTTTGCTGCTGAGAGCAGCAGTCAGTTAGTGCGGCCACTTGAGTCACAGCTTGTTGATCCTGAGGAGGCAAAACTAGAAAGTGAGGTTCAGAAAGGAGGCCCTGTGCACGAGGAGGAGGAGGGCATGAAGCAGTGCCAGTTGCCCACAGCCACATCTGCAGAACAGCAAGTACCATGGTTTGGCTTTGAGAAAGCTTGTACATTTGTGAGCCAGAGTGGGAAAAATGTTGTTGTACGATGCAATTACTGCCTTCCAAGGATCAAAAATCTGAGACCAGCTGTTTCCTCCTCATCCAATGTGAAGAAACATTTTGAGGTAAGCCTTTGTCATGCTGGTCCTCAAAGAGTGTCCATTGTCTATTTATGTTTAAATTGTGAAGTTCCTCTTCCATTTTTTCTTGGATTCATGCTTTGTTCTTCTTCCTCAGAGGGCACACCCTGAGAAGCTGAGAGCAATTGAAGAAGCAATAAAGGCAAGGAGACATGGCCTTCCTGAAGCAATGCATGACACCCCTCCTCCCAAAATGCTGAAGCAGCAGCAGACAACCCTTGAGAGGTGGGGATCTGGCAGGGAGCCTGTCACCCAGAGCAATCTCGACAGGAGAATCATTGATTTCATTGTAGAGGAGACATTACCACTTCAGACTGTGGACAAACCATCATTCATTAATCTGGTTCACATTGGACTCCCCAAAGATCTCACCAACATATGTGCCAAGACTCTGAGAGACAGAATTGAGAAGAGAGCATGCCACATGAGAGAAACTCTTGCAAACCGAATGGGTGCTGTGGCATATATAGCAACCACTGCAGATTGTTGGACCAATGGCAAGAAGAGTTACTTTGGGGTAACAGCCCACTGGATCAACCCAACTACCCTGAAACGTGAGGTCGGGGCCTTGGCTTGTAAGCGTCTGAAGAGGCGCCATACATACGATGTCCTTTCAAAAGCACTGCATGATGTACATGTGCAGTACAGGATCCACAACAAAGTTATGTGCACTACTACAGACAATGGCTCCAACTTTGTGAAAGCGTTCAGAGTTTTCATGGCCAAAGAACCAGTGGAAGCTGCAGGCACCAGTGACGATGATGGTGATAACCAGGAGGAGAAGGAGGCTGAGGTGGAGTTTGTGCCTATCTGTGAGATCCTGGACACAGGACCTGAGGCAGAGGAAGAAGCTGCAGACTCAGGAGAGGATTTTGTTTTACCACCACACCAGAGATGTGCTAACCACACCCTCAACCTTGTGGCAACACAAGACATAGAGGCCATGCTTTCTGACTCCTCCAAAAGTAGTCTTCTTGGTCCTTTCAAGAAAGTTTCGTTCCTTGATGGGAAAGTGCAGCAAGTTGTGGTCCAAGCAGAACCAGTCAGCCCAGATTGCTGAGTATATCCATGCGCAATGTGGTGTGTATCTGAAGGTACTGAATAAGACCAGGTGGAATTCCACCTTTGATGCGTTGAAGCAACTACATGAGCTCCTGTCAACTGTGCCACTAAAAATGCATGCCATAATGGACCGCTGCTCCTTGTCCAGGATCACAGCTGCTGAGATTGAAGTGGTACAGGAATACACAGATTATGGAGCCACTAGCCCAGTCCCTAGATATCCTGCAACGGGAGAACGGCATGTTCATGGGGTATTTGCTACCAACGCTCTGCAATCTGGACCGCAAGTTAGAAGGACTGGAAAACAAACCTGAGAGGTACACATACTGTTTTCAGCTGCTGAGAGGTGTGCGCAAAGCCCTAAGAAAGCGGTTTGCAGCTATCTGGGAGGACAAGAGGCTTCTTCTGGCAGCCTGCCTACACCCTCGCTTCAAACTAGATTGGCTGGAATGGTGTCAGGCCACCACCCATACCAACAAGTAAGAACATTAGAGAAGCCCTTTGGGTCGATTACTCCAAGGGAAATGTTGTCTCAAGGGAGGCATCAGAGGGCTTAAGGTGGTAGGCAGGGGCTGGTCCTTTTCTTCCTGGGGCTCCTCATCACAACCATGGGTTGCTGCAGGTAATCCTTACGGGTCTGCTGTGCTGCCCCATGAGTGTGGTGACTTGGTCACCTTCCTACCTTCCATGTCATCATCCACAGGCTCAGGCTGGACCCTGAACCAGGGGACATGACAAGCATCAGGAAATGAAGAGCAGATGATGGTTTCCTAACATATATGTGTTAACATATCCTCTCTCTTTCTTAGATACACAATGGAAGCCTTGTTGAAAGCTGAAATAAAGATGGGTGTACTTAATGAGGACAGTGATCAGTCTTCAGATAAAGACCAGGAAGGAGATGACTTAGAAGATGACTTCTTTAACTTTCTGCCCCAGGGCAAGAAGTCAGCAGTGGACACTGCTGAGGAGGAACTGGTGAGGTACCTGAGGTCTCCCAGCAGGGAAGTGTCATCACTCCATGGCTTTCCACGTGTGCTGCTGTGTTTTTTGCAGCACAACACAGGCATGCCTTCAAGCGCCGCAGTAGAACGCCTGTTCAGTACTGGTGGCAACGTAACGACTGTAAAAAGACATTCCTTGTCTGACATGCTCTTTGAGCATCTTGTTCTTTTGAGACATAACAGAAACATATTATAAAAGCATTTCAAGTGTAAAATTTGATTTCAAGAGTTGGGGTATCTTCATTGCTTGGGGGGATGTGAGATTCTGTTATGCCATTATGTTAATCTTATGGATAATTTTTTTTATTCTACTACCCCCTGTGTGTGTGTGTTTATTTTTAATATTGTTTTAGGCTTCTTAGATGTGCAGCAGCCAAGGCCAGCACCTTGTAGGAGTTTTTTTTAAAAAGTAACTGAAATGTAATTGTAGTGATTACTTTTGAGAAAAAGTAATCAGTTACTTTCAGAGCAATTGTAATTGTAACGGTAATTACTACTTTTTGGGCCAAGCAATTGTAACTGTAATTTATTACTTTTTAAAAGTAATCTTTCAAGCTCTGCACTTAGTAAAGGATCAAGGGAGTGTCTGATCACAGGAGTATAAATAAACTGGCCAAAGGATTTAGTCCAACTGTTGCCTCCCATTTCTTCCTTTCTTGCCCTTGGCTTATTTGTGGAAATGCTCTCTGTGTGTGGCCCGTGAGGGACGACCTCCTACTGCTCCCTCTGCCACCCACTGTAGAATTAGAAGACAGAAACCTCACAGAAATAAAATCCAGAGGGCCAAACCACTGCGGTGTCAGCCTCATTTCCTCTGTGTTTATCCCTTCATAGTATACAACACTTCTATTGCATAAATCAAATCTTTGTTGCAGTGCAGACATCAAGGCTACTTGTGCTTCACATGGTATTACTGCATGTGTAATATAAGGTTAAATGTCCATTGGCAATACCTTTGCAACAAGCATTTTAACTTCCTGATGCACAATCATTGTCTATACAGGCCGAAGATCTAAGTAACAAAGAACAACAGTGGGATGCAATACCCTATATGCATGTTCTTTTGCACATCTTGTTCTTTTTAAAGTGATATCAAGTGTTATTCATAGAATCATAGAGTTGGAAGGGCCAACTGAGCCACTGAGTTCAACCGCCTGATCAATGCAGGAATCCAAATGAATGCATACCTGACAGGTAGCTGTCAAGCTGCCTCTTGAATGCCTCCAGTGTCTGAGAGCTCACCACCTCCTTAGGTAATTGTTTCCACTATCATAGTGATCTAACAGTTAGGTTTTTTGAAATCTGGCTTTCTGCTACTCGAGCTCATTGTTCCGTGTCCTGCACTCTGGGATGACCGAGAAGAGATCCTGGCGACTGCTATCATATCTCCCCTCAATCTTCTCTTCTCAAAGCTAAACATGCCGAGTTATTTCAGTCTTTCCTCACAGGGCTTTGTTTCCAGTCCCCTAATCATCCTTGTTGTCCTCCTCTAAACCTGTTTCAGTTTGTATGCATCCTTCTTAAAGTGCAGTGTCCAGAACTGGACGCAGTACTCAGGATGAGGCCTAACCTGTGTTGAATAGACGGGAACTAATACTTTATGTGATTTGGAAACTATACTTCTGTTAATGCAGCCTAAAATAGCATTTGCCTTTTTTGCAGCCACGTCTCACTGTTGGCTCATATTCAGTTTGTGATCAACAGCAATTCCAAGATCCTTCTTGCATGTAGTATTTCTGAGCCAAGTATCCCCCATAGTATTTTTTCAGCAAACATCATTACTCTTTAAGGTAGGGTCATGAAAGATGGGTATGGCTGAGAGATATTATTACTACTAGTATTTTCTATAACTGTTTATATATATATATATGTTTAAATGTTGGTATTGTTTTTATATATGAAATAGCTTTATACATGGAATTGTTTTTAATTTTGTAATACTTTTCTTGTTCTATGGTTATAACTGTTTTATTTGTTTCATAATTGTATATTTTCTTGCTGTATTTAGCCTTGGGAACTTATGGTAAAGAGTGGGTAAGAAATCTAAGAAATAATAACTAGTATTTATTTATTAAATTTCTGTCCCTCCCTTCTTCCCAAAGGAGCCCAGGGAGCAAACAACAAAACAGAAACCAATACGATTTTTAAAAAAACTAAGAAACATTTAAAAACCATTAAATATCCTCCCAGCTAATAATTTCAAGGTTGTCATTATTATACAAGATAGTAACATCTAATTGTGTCTTATAGTTGTTTTTCTTTGACTTATATTCAATTTATGGACTTTTATCACCACTAGAATGATACAGAAAAACCCACAACTGAAAACAGTGGAGTAATCCTTCAGCTCATGAGCAAAAAGACCCAACATGGAACTGGTCCCTGATGAGCTGCGATCTAGTTGTTTTGTATTGCAGCCTGCCTTTAAAGTTCCTTTGTTCCTTCAGGTCATTTACAGAATGTCTGAGAAGGGTGAAATGTTCCCACTGCTGGCTTTTGAATATTGCCATTTCTGATATCAGATTTGTGGCCAGCCTGTTTTGTCCTGTGTGGAATGCAGAGGACATTGTTGGCAGGTGATGGCATATCTCTCAGCGTAACCTACCTTGCAGGGTTGTTGTGGAGATTAAATGAGGAAGGGGAGAACCATATATGCCACCTTTTGCTCCTGGAGAAAAAGTAGGATATAAATGCAATATATTAATAAATATATCACATTGGGAGGTGAGCAGATGGATGAACCTTTGATGGTGCAGGTGACATTATTAGGTCCTGTAATAATGTTGCCAGAACTTTTAAAATGCTGCATATGAAGAGTTGCAATAATTGATGACAATGCTGTTAAGATAGATAGATAGATAGATAGATAGATAGATAGATAGATAGATAGCGTTTATTGCGGTCACAGACCAAACATATCAATTAGACATTCCAACATAGAAATGGTTAAAAACAATTATTTTACAGCAATTTAATACAAGTTAAAATATTAACATATACAGGGTATCAATTTTTTCCCTACTCAGATTTACTTGGAAAAAAGAGCTTTAACCAAGCAGAGATAGATGGCCATCAAACATGTGTACAGAGTAAGTATGAATCTCCTTGTGCATAAGCTCTAAGGCCTTTGCAATATTAACAAATCGGATATTAAAAGAATAAAATAAAATAAGTCATGGCAAATCTCTAAAGAGTCTAATTTCCCTAATTAAAGCGAAACCATTAGGGTTATAATGAAATCTTAGACAGCCAGCTAAAATTATCAACAAACATAAATACAGAAGTGGCACATAGGTAAACTGTTAAATACAAGTTAAAACATTATCACCATCAGGATATCAAATTTTTCCTACACTGAATAGCTGAGGCACAGAATTTAGCAATTTTTTCCGTGATTTTAGGAAAGCGATCAGATAATAAAAGTTCCACATAATAGCTGTCACTTTTTCCGGGAAACGAATCCAAGATAGGGGTGATTATTTTGATTCTAAGAGTACTATAAAACGGACAATGTAGCAGAACATGTGCAACTGTTTCTATTTCATCAGTGCCACATGGGCATTTTCTTTCGGCTAAAGGGATTTTTTTATACTTGCCCTGTAAGACTGCAGATGGTAGTATATTGAATCTAGCTAAAGTGAAGGCTCTACGCCATTTAGGTATCGTCAGGTTTGATAGATAAGACATCGGTATTAGGGGTTTTATATTGTATCTGTGATGTCTTATCAGCATCAAGTGATGTTGATAATCTATATCTTTGATCCGTTGGATGATAATTGTTTTGGCCTTTTCATAACCCAAATCTAGAATTATTTGAGTTGAAAAACCTAATGACGATATTTTATTTAACATCATCTGAGTCCAAGTAGATTGGAAATTATCACTTAATGTGTGTGGTGCCAGACCTACCGGGTTGAACAGAAGTTTCAGCCAAAAAATAATTCTATAACTCCAGATACGGGATTCTACTGAAGGTAGTCCTACTTCTAGTCTTATAATGAAATTTGGAATACACCGGGAAACTGACAAAATCGATCTTAAGAAAGAATTTTGAACTGACTCAAGTGAAGCAAAGTTTTGACAAGTATTAGCTTGCATACCATATGTCAGCTGTGGAATTACTTTTGCCACAAATATTTTAATGGCAGCAGATATAATTTGACCCCCTTTGTTATAAAAAAAGGATAGCAGAGCCTTCGATGTTCTCATCGCATTTAGGATAATCATTTTTATATGTAATTTCCAAGATCTGGATGATTGTAAAGTTATACCTAAATATTTAAATGCAGATACTTGTTCTATTAATCGACCATTTAGCCGTCAAAGGTGTGTGGATGGTCTATTATTTTTCGAAAAGATCATGACTTTTGTTTTGTCATGATTGATTGTAAGATGTTCCTTATCACAGAAATGTGCTACATTAGATAGTAATCGTTTTAAACCAATAGGGGTTTGGGATATTAGAACTAGATCATCTGCATATAATAGAATAAATCTGGGTGCTTCCGCTAATATCGGAGGATGAGAAGGAATTACTGCTAAAGAATTAACTATTGTATTTATATAAATGTTAAACAAAAGTGGAGCCAGTATGCATCCTTGCTTTACACCCTTATGGGTACGTATAGGATTCGTTAAATGACCTTTATTATTGCACCTAACTCGAAGGTAAGTGTTTTCATAAAGGCCTCTCATCAATGATAGTAAACGCAAATCAATATTAGTACCTTCTAGTTTTTCCCATAATTTGGCTCTAGATATCGAATCAAAAGCCGTCTTAAGATTGATAAATGCGGCATAAAGAGAGCCCTTTGTTCTTTTGGTGTATTTCTCTATTAGATGTTGTAAAACCAGGACGTGATCTGTAGTTGAACGACACGTCCTAAAACCTGCTTGCTCTTGAGCCAGAATATGTTCATTTTCAGTCCAATCTATTAATTTATTATATAAATGGGCAGCGTACAGTTTACTAATTACACTTAATAGACTTATAGGTCTAAAATTGGCTGGGTCGGATGTGACACCTTTTTTATAGATTGGGACAATTATTGCCATGCCCCAATCTTCAGGTATTTGCATAGAGTGGTCTATATAGGAAAAAAGTGTTGCAAGTACTGGGGCCCACCAATTTGCATTATTTTTAAAGACTTCTGCGGGGATGTTATCTGGGCCAGGAGCTTTATTTGGTTTTAATTTGGATAATAAATCTAGAATTTCGTTCACAGTTACAGGTTGCCATTCAGGTATATTATTATTGGTGACTTTTTGTGGAATTTGAAGATCTGAATCATTCTTATATAGATGTTTAAAATAAGATTCCCATGTTTGTGAAGGAATATAACATTCTAAGTTTGTAAAAGTTTTTTGCCAATTATTTGTTATTAGTTTCCAAAATAAAGAAGTATTTTTTAAGTTGGCAGCATTATTTAAATTATTCCAAATTTCTATTAGACCTAATTTCTTTTTCCTATTTATAAGTTGCTTATATTGGCTTCTGGTTTCACAGTATATGTTCAGCAGTTCTTGTGATCTTATAGACTTATATGCTTTAAAAGTGGCAATTAGATTTTTTTTTTTTAACACACACTCGTGATCAAACCATGGTTTGGAATTTAGCTTCCGATTCTTTAAGTTATTTTTTATATTTGGCTGAAAAATCTGTTGAAGATCCTTTAATATCTGTTGAACTAGATTGTAGGGGTCAGTCTGTTGATTGTTAAGAAGTATAAGATCTTTTTGGGCCAAATTATCTACGTGATTCAATCTATCTGAAATTTCTTTTTCTAGTTTCGGGATCCACTTGAGTCTGTTTGGACGAATTTCACAATCAATGATCGAGAATGATTGCAAATCAGAATAGATTTGAGCTTCTGTACATTTTAGAGTTATATTGACAGGCGAATGATCGCTCTCAGGCCTATCGATTATTTTGAATCTCTCTATTAAATGGTAGAGTTCTTGAGATACTATACAAAGATCAATTGTGGATGCACCTCTAGATGATAAGTACGTAAATTCACCTTCTAGGTCTCCACTAGTACGACCATTTAAAAGAATTAAATTCAATTGAAAAATCATTTGCATTAAAGCGAGGCCTACATAATTAGATCTATTATCTTTTGCATGTCTGATAGGTATAGAAATTGAGCCATCCAATGAGGGGACTATCATTTTATATTTGCTAAACAAAGCTTCATCAGATGGACCCAGTCTGGCATTGAAATCTCCAGCTATTAATAAAAGGGCAGCTGGATAGCATAATGTTAATTTTGTTATATAATTTTCAAGCTGAGCAGTTTTAGTAGCGCTCGATTTTACCTCTTTACCTGGTGGAAGATAAACATTAAATAATAATAACATCTGGCGCGATAATTTTATAAGTACTGCATTGGCTAGATCCAATAGGGGTTCACAGTTTATAACAGAAACATTAATTTTTGTCGAAACAAATATACATAGACCTCCTTTTGGACGTCCCCCCCTAAGGCTGGGTATGGCTTTTAGCTGGTAGGCTGAATATCCATCAAAACTCATTAATGATGTTGCCCATGTTTCTTGCAAGAGCAAGATATCATATTGCTCCAAGAAATTCTTAAAAGATGGATCTTTGTCTATATTAAACCAACCAGCAATGTTCCACGATAGTATCTTTAAGGAAGGGAGTTTTAGATTGCTATTACGTCAATTGGTATTTAAATTTGACAAACGTCTCTCTCTTTCCAAGGCATCTGAGGGGATATGTTGGTATACTTTTTCAATTTTATTTTCTCGGTTGGTCCTAGATAATTCTGAAACCCCTTGGGTTATTTTTTCTGTTGCTACAGGGATGTTAATGTTACCTATTTCATGCTCACAATCCATTTCTTTTACTGTAGTTAGCAGATTTTCAAGTTTAAATCTGATTTCTGACCTTGCTTCCGAAGATAAAGTTGTAAAGGTCTCCAGTAAAGATATTTCTTCCGGTAGAAATTTAGTGGCCTCCATACTTTTTATTTCTATTATAGATTGGTTGAGTATGTCTGACTCTCGTGCATCCACTTCATGTTGGGTTAGAATTCTCTCAGAGATAAAGTGACGAGACATAAGACTTTTAGGAGGGACTTGGTTGTCAAAAATTCTGGCAGTATAAATATTTTGAGTTACCATTAATTCTCTTTTGTGCTGGAAAAGAGATAGTTTCTCTTTCGATGCAAATGTAACGATAGCTCTGGCGCTAATATAGTTGTAAAATAAATATTTGATGTTTATGATGTCTTTTGTCTGGACCAATCCTGGGGATACTTTGTTAACAATATTAGTCAGATGTCTCTTTCTTTCATTTTGTGTTAAATATCCCACTGGTTTTGGATAATTTATTAGAGCCAATTGATTTTCGTTTAGGATTAAATCCCAATCTCTGTTATTTTTAATTGAATAAGAAGAAAATTCATTGTCTGGGTTCATTATTAAATGTTCCTTAGGAGCTTGTTCATTCACATTAAAGTTCGAGTTCGCCTGGATACTTTTTGGGCTTGATAATCTTTGTGTATCTTGTTCTAAGATTAATTGTGATTTTCCTTCACTAGATGGCACTATGCTCTTTAATTCGGTGCTCTTTTTCTTCGTCTTCTTCTTTCGTTTTCTTTTCCTCTTTTTTTCCTTTGGCGAGGTTTTTTCTGTGTCAAGTAATTTGAAAAGTTTTTCAAATTTCAAGTGGCATTTACGATGACTCCTAATAGATTTAATGTTTTTAGATTTTTTCGCAGTTTGCATTGGAGGTTTAGAGCTTATTTCTTTTTTCTTCAAAGGAAGATGATCTATCCTTTGGTCTGAATGGGAAGTCTGCGTAGCTGCGTTTTTATTTTTGGTGTCAGAGTCAGTTTGTATTACTTGTTTTACTGTTAGCTCTGTTAATGTTGTTAAGAGTGAATTTGCTTCTGCCACAAATTTAGCAATTTGCATGAGTGATTGGGACACCATTTGACACCAATCATCATTAATTGGAATTGTTTGTATTTTGATTTGTTCATGTTCATTTTCTTTTCCTGCAATCGACATGAAGGATTGGGAGTTGATTTTAAAATCCTCGTAGGAGCCTGAAGATTCCAATGGGGGCATTGAGTCCTCTTCGTCAGGTAATGATGTTCCAGATTGATTTATACATGGTAATAAATCATGGGTAATTCCGACATTTTCTGCCTCCTCCATTTCTTGCGCTAGATTTAAAATGCTGTTTTTTTCTTCATTGCTTGGCAGCCATGATGGTATTTTGTCTATATCCCATTCCATTAATAAATTTTCAAAGGACAAGTTTTCTTTCAGATCTATTTTGTCATTTATCGTTATTGCATTCATTTTCGGTTGGTAATAAGAAGTGATTTTAGTTTGTTTTTCCTTGGAGGTTTCTTGTATATCTTCTTCATTTAAAGGAATACCTAGCTCTTTACGTTTTCGTCTAGTTAGAACCATAATTACTCTCCCGGATACAGAGTCAGCATTTAAAACAATTTAAAAAATGATTTAAAAGTTATAAAATATTGATAAGGTGTTAGCTTTTCAGTTCAGTTGCTGTTATATACTGTTTCTTATTAATTTTCTCTTCAATAGTGGAACACAGAGACGTCTTATCTCATGTCTCTCTCAGCTTTTCACATGGTAATAAATCAGCAGAGTAAAATAATGAGCAAGGCAATTAAATAGAGTTGTCCAAATCAAAGTCAGGAACTAGTAGGCACAGTCTTGTTATATTGCCTCTTCTTTAGTAGATTATATTGGTTGGTTTTTTTTAGCTACAAAGCTGAAGTATTTAAGAGCCGATTTTGCTGTACTCACTCTCACGCGGCCATCTTCCGTTCCCACCAAAGAATTCCGCTCAATGCTGTTAAGAAGCTTATAAACACCCAGTTAAGCTGAAGCAAATTAGGTCCCTTTGAATTCAGTAGTGCTAGATCAACTTAAAAGGACTGAAGTGCAAGTAAACTGAGGTAGCCAACATGGTGCTCTATAGATGTTGTTGGACTCCAACCAGAGCTTGGAAAAGTTACTTTTTTGAACTACAACTCCCATCAGCCCCAGCCAGTGCCATGCTGGCTGGGGCTGATGGGAGTTGTAGTTCAAAAAAGTAACTTTTCCGAGCTCTGATCCAACTCCTATCAGCCCCAGCCAGCATGCCTACTGGTCAGGAACCATGGCAGCCGATCAGCATCTAGAGGGAATGACATTGAACACCTCTGAACCACTATGGGTCAGCGAGGCTGTGCATCAAATCAATTTGCTCCAGAATGTGTCTCTTGTATGAGCACTGCTTAGTTTTATCGTTTATTGTTGCTGGCTAAGTAGTACACACAGGCCCAGTCACAGGGAACATTAGCTTTCAATGGGGTTTAGTTGTGGTTCGGGGCCATAAGAGTCAGTGGAAATCCATGTCTTGTTTTGTGTAGACTACATTTCAGTGTTGAAAAGCTGAATGCTGCACCGTCCATCACTTATTCATTTATTCCTGTCGCTGTGCCCACTTCAGACTGTCAAGGCGTGAAGAGAGTAACAAAAGCAGAGATGTGAATGCTGGCTTTTTGCCAGCTTTAGGCAAGCTCTTGAAGTGCCCAAGCTGCTTCCCTCTGCTCTTTCCTCCCCCCCCTCTACTGCTCCAAGACTTACCTCCTGCTTTCACGACGTAAACCTGTCATTGTAATGAATGTTTCAATGCTCCTGTGCTTCCCTGACATGACTATATATGGGAAGAGCTCTTGGTGAAATGAAAGAAATGTTTAGTATTACTGTCCAGAGAGAGACATCTCAGAGCTTCCACATTACAGCTGTACTGCCCAAACAGCCATTTTGTCACAGACAAGGGCCAACAGTGGGAAATGAAGAACAGGCATGTAGCTGAGCTGTTTTTTTGGGTTTTTTTAAAGCCGGTTAAAATGTAGCAGATGTAGTTTTGATTATATTGGACAGGTGCCTGATGCTGCAATGGCCCAACTCTTCTGAAAAACGTATCCTGGCTGTGCAGGTCAGGCAGGTTTGATGCTAGAGAATTTGCAGCAGAACATAGGCAATGTTTAAATTGCAGGGGCCCTAATAATGTGTGTTATTATGTATTTAAGGACATAGTTACACAGCACTTTTTTCCACCACATGTACCCTGAGCATGGTGTGGCAAAGGGAAACTGCAGCAAGGCTAGAACAGGCTCTCGTGCCAGCTCTACTTTGAGGATGGCCTTCTGACACTGAAGTGTCAAAATTGTGAGAAAATCTAGTCAAACACACTCAGATATAACATTCCCAGTCCAGTAAACCATGGTTTGTCAACTTGAATGTCATTGGTGTGCCTTCGTGCTTCTTCACCCCTTCCCTTTTCTCCTCCCCTCTCAAGCTTAGCTTCAGTGAATGTGTTTCCCATGACATCCAAACAGGAAACTGTAGTTTAATGCAGGGAACTGGATGCAGCCAGATTTGGGTAGGGATCAACTGCGCTACAGAATTCTTGATTGGGAATTCCATAGTGCAGCAGTTTCCAGCAGGACTTGCCAGGGAACAATTGGGGCCATGGTTTACAGTTCTTTTGTAGACATTTCTTTTCCTGCCCCACACCTGAAGTTGCATATGACATCAGGTGTAGGGCAGATGAGCATGGTTTGGGGAAACAGTCCAACAGGCCAGAAGTTCCCCACCACTGGCTTAAGGATTCCCTCCAAATCAGGAAATGAAACCAGACGGGACAAAACCTGAATATTTATAAATTGTCCAGCTGAATGGTCAGATGTGCAAAGTCCACATACACATTTAATCAGTTGTTTGTTTTTAAAAAGTACAATTATCCTTGCCTAAGGCATACAATTTTGTGTAAATTGAAATGAAATGCACTACATCCCATCCTAGTGAGCTATGTAAAGAACTGCAGGCCTTTTAATTGGATTATAAGAGAAAATGTTGAATCCCTTTTGAAAAACAATTGTGTCTGCAAATGGTTTGTTATTAGCAGGAAAACTGGAATATTATGTCTTTTTATTTATTTATGTGAAATCATGTATATAGTCCCTATCATTCAAAAAACAGTAAGGTGGTTTAAACAACTAAAATACAAGTCCATTAAAATCACCACAATAAATAACACTCAATCAACAAAGCAGCCTCCATAACTGATTAAAACGCAGCCAGTTTAACTAGTGGGTCCTGAAGGCCTCAGTAAATGAATAAGTTTTCAACAAGAGCCATCACTGTTGGCCTTTGTGTAACTTCCGAGGGGCTGTGTTTCCCCAGTGTGAGCACCACAGCAGCAAAGGCTCTCTGCCTGGTCATCACAAAATGGAATCTGTCACAGTAACAGTTGGCAACATTTACCTGAGCTCCTGCCATCGCCATCACTGCAGCTTACTGAGAGGGATGAGCTTGTGGTGAGGCCACCACAGTGCAAATGCACCAGCGGAGCCAATCAGGAAATCCCATTGGTGAGTTTGCACTGTGCTGACCATGCTGCCATCTCACCTCTCCCCCTCCTGGTAAGTCACAGCAATGGTAGTGATGGAATGTCAGATAGGTGCTGCTGTCACATCTGGCCAGCCACTAATGATCTCAGACTAAGGTATAACTAGGAGTGTCAATATATATAGACTTCTGACATTTATAATATATAGTTCAACATGCAGATCTACCCATCCTTCATCCCAGAAATGCAAATAAAAGGTCACAGCTTTGATTGCTCTGACTTTTGTTGGTGAAGTCTAGGTAATTTATCCTGTTGCACAGAAAACATTGTCTTCAAGTGCTCAGTGAATGTCTGTACAACTCCAAAGCTTACCTATTCATCTGTTAAAAGAGAGTTTTCCGTGGGATGCATTTGGATGCAACACTAAACCATGGTTTAGTGCAATATAACTCAAACGAGGAGCTTATGCACTCCCTCTCCCTTCTAGTGCAGCCCTAAGGAGGATACTGGAAGCATCTGCTGTCATTTTCAACTAGCAACTGTTTGTCTATTCTGAACCAGGACAAACTGGTTAAACTATAGTTTGTTTGAGCAAGCCCAGATCAAACCATCATTTCTATTCATGGCTTGTTTGGATAAGCCATAGCAAAGACTAAACACAGTTTGACCCAGTTTAGACAAAACATCAGACTGTGCTTAGCAAATGCTTCCCATTGCCTCCTTGTGGCTGCTGTGGAGCACAAGAGAGAAGGGAGGAGTATATGGGCCTGAGGCTCATTCACATAGCATTAAGCTATGTAAATGCAGCCAATGAACGTTAAAGACTGTTTTCTATCACTCATATTCTCTCTTGTGAGAAATACATTTTAAACAAAGGAACAGGGCTCATATAGGGGAAAGAGTGAAACAGAGAGGGCTGTAGGAAATGGATTTAGCAGAGAAAACATTAAAAGAGTGTTTCTTTTTATTATCTCATTGAGAAGAAATTATGCAGCAGTGTCTTATATTATCTTTTTTTTTTTAAAAAGCAAGCTGTTAAATATTCCTACAAACTAATAAATTATCAGTACTGTAAATGTTTCTAGACTTGAGAATGAATTCACAATGGTTGGACATTCTTAGGCTTCACTTCAAAATAAACTGTTCAAGAGCTATGTGCCACCTAGTGGCCTTACTGGAAACAACAAAGTACGTGTGTGTGAGAGAGAGAATCGGGAGAAAAATAAAAAAATATCTGTTCCAGCAACTGCTGTCATAGAGTGTTTCCCTAAATGTTGCAAACTGGCATGAAATTGATCATTTCAGTTTTTCTCCAAAAAAGTTCACAATCTAAACAGAAAGATGGATAAGCAACAGTGATCATAATCTGATGCATCCCAATACGATAACTCAGAGCTATTGCATGGCACAGAACCAGACAGAGAATGAGCATGAGTAGAGATGACTCAAATGACATTTCTGCTACTACAGAGATAGCTGAGTTGGTGGAAGCCTAAGCACCTAATATTTGGGTGAATGAATTACAGTGAAGCTAATGTTGGCATGCAGGATAGAAGGATAGATTTCCTCCCCATCCCCTCGTGAGCTTCTACCCCAGCCTTCCCCAACTTAGTGTCCTCCTTTGGATTACAACATCCATCTGCCCCAGTCAATGCTGTTCACTGAGGCTGCTGGGAGTTGTAGTCCCAATCATCTGAAGGCCTGCTCTACATAAATATGCTAAATTTTAGAGTTCTGTAGGCTATTACTATAGACTGCTAACACATGATCAGACCAATATGTGTGTCAGTACATCTACAGGTATATTTTATTTATTTATTTATTTGTTTGTTTGTTTATTTATTTATTTAATTTGTATCCCGCCCTTCCTCCCAGCAGGAGCCCAGGGCAGCAAACAAAGCACTAAAACATTTTAAAATATCATAAAAACAGATCTTAAAATACATTAACAAAACAGCATTAAAAACATTTTTAAAAAACAACTTTAAAAAAGGGTTAAAGCATTATTAAAAAACACATTAAACAATTCTGACACAGATGCAATAGATGCATATGCAATAGGAGACAATGAAAGACCTTCTCCTATCTCATGCAACTCTTCACTTGTGTCATGTGGTGACATCCATGGGGCAGTTATTTCAGTGGGGAAGTGAGAGGAAAGACAAGATTCATCTTGGAGGTCATGTGTTGCCTAATCCCAATAATACAGAGTGGTGGTAGTAACATTAAAAATCTATATACCATAATGAGAGTCAGTGTGGTGTAGTACTTAGAGTTTCATGGTGGGGGATACTAAGTTCAAATCCCTATTCAGCCATGAAGTTCACTGGATGACCCTGGACTAGTCACTATCTCTCAGTCTAATCAGGGTTGTTGTGAAGATAAAATGGAAAGGGAGAACTTTGTATACTTTCTTAAGTTCCTTGGAGGAAGGATGGGATAAACATGTAGCATCATAATGGAATGTAACATCAGCCAGTTGATTCTACATTGTGATGTAGCGAACATTATGCTGGATCAATCAAGGAGATCTGGGTTGGAATCCCCACTCAGCCATGCAGTTGATTGGGTTGTCTTGGCCAAGCCACTACCTTTCAGCCTAATTGGTTGCAAAAGAGGACAAGGCTCGTGGATCCTTAACAGTAGTGTGCAGGCCCTATCCTTTGCATCATGGTTACTTTGCAGCCTCACTGACCAGCTCAGAATTACAATGGCAGATAAAATGGGATAATCCCCCTCTGGTAGAAGGGCAGGATGCTAATGAGGTAAATAAAAGAACTGACCTCCCACCTTGATGATTTTAGGTAATGCATATACTGTATATTAAATGTGGATATATTTAGATATTTAAGAAGTGGCTTATTTTGGCAGTGATCCCCTGATCGTGGTATGCAACAGAAATCTGTGAGTGTGAGTCATTAAAACCAGGGTTGATTTTATTTAAATCAAGTTGGTTTAAAACACTTCTCTGAAGGACTCAGTTTTAATGATTTAAATCACAGTTTAAATCACTAGTGCGGAAGATTCTATTTAATCATAATTTTATAGTAGAAATAGATTATTGTTTAATATAACCTTAATATATATCCAGAGATGTAGGTTTCATTAGAAAGTAAGAGCACACTAAGCAATTATTCTGAGTTGTTTTCAGATTAATTTCATCAAAAAATGGGATGATAATTTGGTCATTTTAGTACTAAAGCAGAATGAACTTGTGAAGTCATTCAGGCGATGAACCAGCTCCAACTGTCCAATTAACCATGATATTTTTGTCATGATGTTCCAGAATCACCACCACCAAACAGGCTTTTAAATTGTACTAATAAGATTGTTGAAGAAGAAAACTAACCAGAAGAATAAACAAACAACAACATTAACAAAGCATGCACATGGATATTTGAATGGTTAACCATTTCAGTTTTTAGATAAATGTAAAGTTCTTTAAAAATAAAATTTAGGCAATTTCGACCAAGCCAACAGGAGAAACTTAAAATATTGGGTGGTACAGTTAACTCAGTATTATTATTCTTCACCTTTGTCTTCCTTGTTCATTGTCTGGAAAAGAAATACAACCTTTCCTGCTTTTTTCAGTTCCCAACTTATCTCTCAATTTAGAATGAATTAGTCCAAAGGAAGAAAACAATCTCTCTACACCTGCAGAAGAAGCTACTGCTGTTAAGAGCTGGATTATTTATCGATTATTTATTTATTTATTACATTTATACCCCACCTTTCTTTTTCATTAAACCCAAGGTGGCTTACATATGGTTCCCCGGTGGTCTCCCATCCAGGCACTGACCAGTCCTGAAAGCTGGCCTTATGTGCCTTTAGACCACTTAACATAAGAACATAAGAAGAGCCTGCTGGATCTGGCCAGTGGCCCATCTAGTCCAGCATCCTGTTCTCACAGTGGCCAACCAGGTGCCTGGGGGAAGCCCACAAGCAGGACCTGAGTGCAAGAACACTCTCCCCTCCTGAGGCTTCCGGCAACCGGTTTTCAGAAGCATGCTGTCTCTGACTAGGGTGGCAGAGCACAGCCATCATGGCTAGTAGCCATTGATAGTCCTGTGCTCCATGAATTTGTCTAATCTTCTTTTAAAGCCATCTAAGCTGGTGGCCATTACTGCATCTGTGGGAGCAAATTCCATAGTTTAACTATGCGCTGAGTAAAGAAGTACTTCCTTTTGTCTGTCCTGAATCTTCCAACTTTCAGCTTCTTTGAATGTCCACGAGTTCTAGTGTTATGAGAGAGGGAGAAGAACTTTTCTCTATCCACTTTCTCAATGCCATGCATAATTTTATACACTTCCATCATGTCTCCTCTGACCCACCTTTTTTCTAAACTAAAAAGCCCCAAATGCTGCAACCTTTCCTCGTAAGGGAGTCGTTCCATCCTCTTGATCATTCTGGTTGCCCTCTTCTGAACCTTTTCCAACTCTATAATATCCTTTTTGAGATGAGGCGACCAGAACTCTACACAGTATTCCAAATGCGGCCGCACCATAGATTTATACAACGGCATTATGATATTGGCTGTTTTATTTTCAATACCTTTCCTAGTTATCCCTAGCATGGAATTTGCCTTTTTCACAGCTGCCGCACACTGGGTCGACATTTTCATCGTGCTGTCCACTACAACCCTGAGGTCTCTCTCCTGGTCGGTCACCGCCAGTTCAGACCGACGTACCCAGTTCATATGGGCGTATATGTGAAATTCAGATTTTTTGCTCCAATATGCATAATTTTACACTTGTTTATATTGAATTGCATTTGCCATTTTCCCATTCACTCAGTTTGGAGAGGTCTTTTTCTCCTCCCTGTTCAAATCTACTCCATCTCCCCAAATTCTCTATTCATTGACCTTCTCTGTATTTGTACTTAGAGAGAGGCAAAGCCGAGAGAGAGAGAGCACTTCATGTACGCCACCTGCAGAATAGGACTGAACAGGTTATCTCCCATCTTCATAAGCTGCTGTTAACATATTCATAGAATATAATGGGAAGTAGTATAATTAGTATTCATGATGATATCTTTGACCTAGGCCAGCCTTTCCCAACTAGTGGGCCACCAGATGTTGTTGGACCACAATTCCCATCTTTCCTGACCATTGGCAATGCTAGCTGAGGCTGATGGGAGTTGTGGTCCAACAACATCTGGTGGCCTACTGGTTGGGAAAGGCTGACCTAGGCTCTTTTTTATTAATTGTTTTATGGCAATTCTGAAATCTAAATTAAAAAATCCAATTGAAAATTTAAAAAATCATTTTTTAAAAAATAATAATTGATTTTTATGAACCCTGATTAAAACAGATGGTTGGTTATGGTGGTGGTGGTTATGGCACAGGAGATCCTCTGGTCAGTCCCATCTTCTCTCCAAGGTGTTTTGCATGGTCAGAACTGACTACATCAGCCATGTGCTAGGATAGGCGACACCAGCCTATGTGCACATTGGCAAACTAGAGAAACTGTTGTAGGCACCACACACAAACCCTGCAAACAAGCACACCCTGCAGCCTATTGGCCACAATAGGATGCTCCTTTCGAGCCTAATTTCATCGGGGGGGAGGGGGGTGACCCTGTGGGTCCATATATGTCCATGGGTCATCCCATGTGAAGTCCCGAGTGCTAGATGCAGTGGGGACCCAATCCAGAGATCCAAGTGGGAACTGACTATTTCCAGAGTCAAGGGTAGGCCTACTCCTATTATATTTTCAGGCTCTTGTATCCAGCTTTATTTATTTATTTATGACATTTATAATTAGGGTTGCCAGGTCAGAAACATCCCAAACCCTGAGATTTCAGGAGTGGGACCTAATGATGTCACAGGGGCGGGCCTAAGTGATTTCATTAAGCATGATACATTAAACCTCAACCACAGTTGGCTGGAGCATACAATTCAAACAAAAACATTGCTCTGAGCAGAAATTAAGAAATCTTAGCTAAAAGATGGAGCCTGGGTAGGGAACATTTAATCTAGCCTATTTGCTTCTCGCAAGAAGGGTTTAAGCGCCCTCAGGACAGGACAGTCACCAGAAGGCCATTGTAGGAAGAAAGGAGCCTAGTGTCATGGAGGTGTTAGATGGGACCACTCAAAGAGTAAAGATGGATGCCCCTGAAGGCTGCAGTTCTAAACACACTTACTAAGCCCCATAGAACTCAACAGGACTTACTTCTGAGTAGATATGGTTTGGATTGTGCTGTTGACAAAGCTTGACTAGAGATCCTCTGCAAAGATATCCATATACAAGCAGGGTTGACAACCCCCTGCCTGGAATGCCCTGCCCCTTCCTTTTAACATGGCTGCTTCTATACAGATTTGACCCTTCACTTCAGAAAGAGGTCTGAGAAATGAGTAAGAGTAAGAAGATGCTCTACCCTTTTCTGTCTACCTTCTGGACTGCTATAAACTCTTTGACAGCCAACCCAATTCCAGTAAGTAATAATTGACAGAGAGAAAACACACATGGTTTGGTCTACCTTCAAAGGCAGCAGCTTGGGAACAACAACAATTGCAGCCACACTTCCCAGTACGTGAATTCTCTTTTGCCACTATTGGGCAAGAAACAAACCATCATGCAACCAACAAGGTGCATCATCACTGAGTTTAAGGGGGTTGAGTTGAGTCCATGCAACCGCTGTTGTTGCTTCTATGGGTGTAAGGGAGTGAGATTAAAGGTAAATGAAATGCAAACAGAAAAACAAAAACAAAAGACAGTGATGATTTCCTAAATGCAATACCATACCAACCACAATAAAGTTCCTATGAGTAAGGCAGAACATTCAGTATCCCACAACCTGTCAGGATTGCTAGCCAAAAACCAAAACTAAAAAAATCCTGGCAGCCAGTCAGCCAAGTTCACAGAAACTCCCATGCAGCACAACCTGACCCAGAGGCTGCAGTTAATGCAGAATGCTGTGGCACGACTGCTGACATGAGTGAGACTCTGTCAGCGCATAATACCTCTGATCTGAAATCAGCACTGGTTGCTGATTTGCTACCAGGCCAAGTTCAAGATGTGCTTTCCATGTTACGGGTTCCACATATTGCTTGTTCTACTCTTATAAGAAATCAGTCCTTTAGTGTGGCAGCACCTATGCTTTGGAACTCTCTGCTTATTGACATTAGGCAGACACCTTCATTGTACTCTTTTCAGCACCTGCTAAAAACATTTTTGCCTACCCAGGCATGTAGAAGCTGTTGTGTTTTTTATCTGTTTTTAACTCATTGTTGGTTTTATTATTTTGAATGTTTTTAAATACATATCTTTAACTGTTTTTGCCCAAATTTTTGTTGTTTTAATTCCTTCTGTAAACTGCTTTGAGTTTTTTTGCAATAAAGCGGTATATAAATGTTGTAAATAAAATACATAAATAAATTTTGAAGTCACTGTGGCCCTTGAGTCTCTTGCCACTTTTAGAAACAAAGGAATCTGCCTTATACTGATTCCGGCCATTTGGTACCATCTAGCTCAGTACTCATGACATGGACCAGCATTGGCTCTCCAGGATTCAAGGCAATAGTCTTTTCTAGAAGTTGAATTTTGGACCTTTGTATGCAAAGCATATGCCCTACTACTGAGCTACAACCCTTCCCCTGTTTAAAAAGTATCTTTTAAAATTGTTCTTTTCAGTTCACTAATGAATGCACAGCATACCTAGGGCAGATCCACGCCATTCATTTAAAGCACATTCAACACACATTTGAAGCACATGAATCCCTCCACAGAATCATGGGAACTATAGTTTGTTAAGGGTGGTGGGAACTATAACTGTGAGGGGGAAACTACACTTCCCAGGATTCTTTAGGGGAAGTCATGCGCTTTAAATGAAGAAATATTTATACAGGCATGACAGTCAAAGATGTTCATTTACACAACCTGTAAATATATTTGTGGTGCAATCCTATGTTTGTTTACCCAGAAGCAAGTCCCAATGTATCCAGTGGGGCTTACACAAACAGGGAAGCGTGCATAGAACTTCAGCCTCAAGTGATAAGGAACACTCACCCAACCCAAAATTCAGAATCATGCCACTTTAAGCTGTTTTGCAACTGTTTATACTTATTTTTATGGTTATTGGATTTTAAAGGGATTTATTTCTTGTTGTGAGCTGCCTTGGTTTCCAATCACCAACACTACCTCACAGGGTTGTTGGGAAGACTCCATATATACACACACACTGGAGATGTAAAAATACATACACTCCATATAGTAGTTTATTGTCAAAACCAGTTGGTCATTGCAGAACTTTAAAAAAAAATACAATCAGTATTAGTTTCCTACATAATAAAAGCAGTGACACCTATGTAAACCCTGCCTAATTGCTTTAAAAATAGGATTGGAGGGGGAGAGACAGATTTACAACACAAAAACAATCCTTTCCTATGTTCACTCAAAAGTCCCATTAATTTACAGCACAATCCTAACCATGTCTACTCAAAAGTAAGTCCTATTGAATTTAATGCGGTTTACTCTGGGTATGTGGGATTAGCATTGCAGTTTTACTCCCAGAAAAGTGAGTATTGGATTAAAGCTTCATTTTGGGAAGGTTTTCAAAGGTTTTCAAAACCCTGCCCTCTTCAACAGCCCAAGAAAATTTGAACTTGTTTGACTTGTGCACACAAGACAGAAAAGGACTGAAAACTATATACTTACTCAATTTACGAAACAACAGTTTTCAGGCTCTGCAATCTGGTCTTGGTACTTCCTGGAGGTCAACACTTATTGGCTACAAACTTGAAAGGGCGGGGTTAGAGCTGGTTCAAGTTGCAGGGGTGGTGGCTGATGTTTTGGTGTATATCAGACCACCTAGAAAATTAATTTTTAAAAAAAATGAAAACAGAGTCTGGAGATTAAGATGACTTACTCAGAGACCCAGAGAGCCCCCAAAAATCCATAGTCTCCAGGTGAAAACCAAACACCTGGTAACCATATTTATAACCCAACTTTCCTCCAAAGAGCTCAAGGAGGCATACAGTAGGGCCCTGCTTTACGGCGTTCTGCTTTAAGGCGTTCCGCTGATGTGGTGGCTTTCATTTTCAATTTTAAAGGTATTTTTTGCTCTTTTGTGATGTTTTGTGCCATTTTTGCATCATTTTCATGTGACGCGGCCCATTATAGTGAATGGGGTTCCGCTTTACAGCGATTTCCACTTTACGGCGGGGGTCCGGAATGGAACCCGCCGTATAAGCTGGGCCCACCTGTACATGTTTCTTTCCCTCCCCATTTATCCTCACAACATCTCTGTGAGATAGGTTAGGCTGAGAGGGAGTGATTGGCACAGTGAGCTTCATGGCTGAGAGGGGATTTGAATCCTGGCCTTCCGGGTCCTAATCCAACACTCTAATCACTACATCCCACTACATATGAAAGATGCTTCTTTTGTGTAACTCTCAGAATTCATAATTTCATATCTGCAAATTCTGTGCACAGATATAGAAAAGCAGCCCACCTGCTATTCTTAGCGGCTTTGTTTGAAAGCATATGTTTGACTCATGGAAACAAAAGTGAGAAGTGAAGCAGCCTTGTGGGATTTTAAGGCTGTTTCCCAAGAGCATCTTAATCTAAAAACAGAACAGAGGTACCCGATTATCAGAGGGCATGTTTTGAGTTAACCATATGTTTCCTGAAGGACAGTGCAAAAATGCCCTTTTTGTGTGAAAGATTCACATTCGTTTTTGGAGGCGGTGTGACAAAGAACAAGAAAACCACACCACTAAGAATTAGGGTTGCCAAGTCTCTGGTTTTCACCTGGAGACTTTGGTATTTTGGAGTTCTCTCTGGGTGAGTCCCCTTAATCTCCGGCCTCTCAGCTTTCATTTAAAAATAAATAAATAAATCAAGTCATGCTTATATAAATATTTCTTCATACTATGTCCTGATAAGTATCTGATTTCACACTATGGCTGTAGAGTATTTCCTCTATGTTTTCAGTGAGCCCTTCTTTCTTGGGGTGGTCATGGTTCCCCTCCATTGTTTTCATCCTGAGGGGCAGATTCGGCTAAGAGATGGTGAGTAGCCCATGGCCCAAAGATGAAGAGAGGGAGTCCTTTGAAGTCCGAAGCCAGCAACTAGCTGAAAATGAAATTGGTAATTGTTTATTACAGCCCACCGTATTTGGGGAATCAAAAAACCCTTTGTCAAGGGCAATCTGTAAAAGTATATATATAAACAACATAAAAATCAATTGTAAGGTGTACTTAAAAATGTAAACTACAATACATTTATGAATTTATCTATTAAAAATGAACAATGCCATGATCTGCTGCCCCCTTTAGGATGCACACCTTAACGTGGTGAGGGGGTTTGAGAGTGCTGAAGAAGCTGAGAGCAATGCCGTCAGGGGTCTAGACCAAGAGGCTAGACTCCTAGCAGGGGCACCCATGGCGGAATGGTCAAAGCTGAGACAGCAGACTAAGATGCATCCAAACTCAGAGGAAGGCAATGGTAAACCACCTCTGAATGCCTCTTACAACGAAAACCCTATAAACAGAGTATCCAAAATGCAACATGAGATAGTGCTGGACCCCCCAGGTCAGAAGGCACTCAACGAGCTACTGAGGAAGAACAAAGGACAAGTACAAGTAGCGCTGTGACTAATGACGCAGCTGGGTCAAAGCCGAAAGGAAGCCCAGAGGCTGATGCGCACAGATGCGAAAGGAAAGTCCGGAGTTGTACGACGCACACAATAGGAACATGGAATGTGAGAAGCATGAACCAGGGAATGGAAAGTATGAACATTACAATACTTGGTGTGAGTGAATTAAAATGGACTGGAATGGGACATTTTCAATCAGGCAACTACAAAATATTTTATACAGGAAATGAGAAATCAAGAAGAAACAGGGTTGCTTTAATAGTAAGAAGTGATGTAGCAAAAGCAATTAGGAGCTACAACACAAGGCCTGAGAGAGTTATATCAATGAGATTAAATGGGAAACCTATTAACATAACCATTATCCAAGTCTACGCTCCAACATCAAACGCAGAAGAAGAAGAATTGGAGAGATTTTACGCAGAAGTACAGGAGGAAATTGATCACACACCAAAACAAGATATGATGATAATCATGGGGGACTGGAATGCAAAAGTAGGGAACAGAGAAGAACTAGGAATTGTGGGGAAATGGGGCTTAGGAGACATAAATGAAGCAGGAGAAAGACTTATTGAATTCTGTGAAGCCAATAATTTGTTTCTTGCCAACACATTTTTTGAGCAAAACAACAACAACTACTGTACACATGGACATCACCAGATGGTCAATATAGGAATCAAATTGATTATATAATTGGAAACAGAAGATGGAGAAGTTCCATACTTTCTGCAAACACAAGACCAGGAGCAGACTGCGGTACAGATCATGAACTGATCGTATCGAAAATCAGAGTAAAGCTAAAGAACAACAAAGCAATCATAATGCCAAAAAACAATTTAAATAACATTCCAGAAGAAAATAAAGATCAAATAAGGAACAGATTTGTGGCTTTAAACTTAGTTGACAGAGAACCAGAAGAACTATGGACTGAAGTCAGAGACATTATCAGGAATGCATTATCAAGAATGCAAAAAGACAATACCTCTAGTTAAAAAGAGAGAGAGACCTCAATGGATGACTGAAGAAACTCTTAAAATGGTTAAAGAGAGAAGGAAAGCAAAAGCAAAAGGAGATAGAAACACAGAACCTAAATGCAACTATACAATGACTAGTAGGGACAAAGAAAACTATTACAATAGTTATTGTATAGAAAAGGACAACAAAATGGGAAGAACAAGAGCCCTATTCCAAAAGATTAGAGAAATGAAAGGGAAATCTAAACCACGAGTAGGGGTGTTGAATAATCAACAGGGGAACACACTGACTGACCGAGATGAAATAAAAGGAAGATGGAAGCAATACACTGAAGAACTCTACAAAAGAGATGCAAGGATGACAGATTCATTCACGGAGGAACCATATGATGAAGAACCAGAAATTTTAGACTGTGAGGTGAAAGCTGCTCTTAAAATTCTTGGAAGAAACAAATCACCAGGAATAGACGGCATACCAATAGAGTTGCTACAAGCTACTGAGACTGAATCTGTCCAAATTTTGACAAAAATTTGTCAAGAAATATGGAAAACTAAACAATGGCCCACAGACTGGAAGCTTTCAATATATATCCCAATTCCAAAGAAAGGGGATCCCAGAGAATGCAGTAATTACCGAACTACTGCCTTAATATCCCATGTAAGTAAAGTAATGCTCAAGATTCTACAACAAAGGCTCTTACCATATATGGAGCGAGAAATTCCAGATGTCCAAGCTGGATTTAGAAAGGGAAGAGGCACCAGAGATCATATCGCAAACGTACGTTGGATAATGGAAAGGAGCAAGGAATTTCAGAAGAAAATCACCCTGTGCTTTATAGACTACAGCAAAGCCTTTGACTGTGCAGATCATGAAAAACTATGGAATGCTTTAAAAGAAATGGGGGTGCCACAGCATCCGATTGTCCTGATGCGCAACCTATACTCTGCACAAGAGGCTACTGTAAGGACAGAATATGGAGAAACCGATTGGTTCCCAATTGGAAAGAGTGTGAGACAGGGTTGTATTTTATCACCCTATTTAATCTGTATGCAGAACATATCATATGGAAAGCGAGATTGGACCAAGATGAAGGAGGTGTGAAAACAGGAGGGAGAAACATCAATAATTTAAGATATGCAGACGATACCATACTCTTAGCAGAAACCAGTAATGATTTGAAAAGAATGCTGATGAAAGTTAAAGAGGAAAGCACAAAAGCAGGACTACAGCTGAATGTCAAGAAGACTAAAGTAATGACAACAGAAGATTTGTGTAACTTTACAGTTGACAATGAGGACATTGAACTTGTCAAGGATTATCAATACCTCAGCACAGTCATTAACCAAAATGGAGACAATAGTCAAGAAATCAGAAGAAGGCTAGGACTGGGGAGGGCAGCTGTGAGAGAACTAGAAAAGGTCCTCAAATGCAAAGATGTATCACTGAACACCAAAGTCAGGATCATTCAGACCATGGTATTCCCAATCTCTATGTATGGATGTGAAAGTTGGACAGTGAAAAAGGCAGATAAGAGAAAAATCAACTGATTTGAAATGTGATGCCGGAGGAGAGCTTTGCGCATACCATGGACTGTGAAAAAGACAAATAATTGGGTGTTAGAACAGATTAAACCAGACCTGTCACTAGAAGCTAAAATGATGAAACTGAGGTTATCATACTTCGGACACATCATGAGAAGACACGATTCACTAGAAAAGACAATAATGCTGGGGAAAACAGCAGGGAGTAGAAAAAGATGAAGGCCAAACAAGAGATGGGTTGATTCCATAAAGGAAGCCACAGACCTGAACTTACAAGATCTGAGCAGGGTGGTTCATGACAGATGCTCTTGGAGGTCACTGATTCATAGGGTCGCCATAAGTCATAATCGACTTGAAGGCACATAACAACAACAACATGATCTTCTGAAAGCTGACTCATAAATTGAATCAATAAGGAAAAGGGACAACAAATAGAACATAATGCAAAATAAAACTTCACTTAAAACTTCACAGGATTATATATACACCCCAAATTGGGAAATACTTACAAAGCTTCTCTGATTTGAATAAACATGAGGCAAATGAGTGAAGAAGAATACAAATGTAAATGTCTTGTATAGATAACACACTGTTATCTAATCAATATAACAAACTGAATGTGTAGGAGTTGCTGGCTCTTAGAGAAGGGCAGATCAAAAACATAAAATCTTCAGACACAAATGAAAATAAATATGCACCCGAGATTTAAGAAAAAAATCTTTTTGCAACGCTTTTTCTGATTAAAATGAACCTGAAATCTAAAAGTAGATTAAAAAAAAATGCAGAGATCAGAATACCTTGTGCAAGTACCAGGCAGGTATCTCATCAATGTAAAAAACTGACTGAGCTCTTAGAAAGAGCTGGCTCTTATAAAAAGGAAGATAAACAGTAACCAACACAGGTGGGTGTGACCATGCACTAACAGCAGAGGAGTTTTTGAATTCCTAAAGGCGTATCATGCTGAATATTGATACTGATACTTTCTTTAAAATATTGATATTAATATCAATATTTTTTAGATGAATTTTCTAAAAAATCCACAGATTTTTTAAGGGGGGGGGAATCAGAAACCAGGCTCGGAGAGATGTTACTTCAAAATTCTCTCCGCAGAGATTGAGAATATGAAAATGATAAAATCCAATGGCAATTCCCATCGCCTGTTACAAGGAGCACTCTATTGTAGCATGTAGCAACTCTACTGGTATTCCATCTGTTCCTGGTGATTTGTTTCTTTCAAGTATTTTAAGAGCAGCTTTCACATTCTAAAATTTCTGGTTCTTCATCATACGGTTCCTCCGTGAATGAATCTGTCATCCTTGCATCTCTTTTATAGAGTTCTTCAGTGTATTGCTTCCATCTTCCTTTTATTTCATCTCGGTCAGTCAGTGTGTTCCCCTGTTGATTATTCAACATCCCTACCCAGTATTCAACATCTTTGTTATACTAAGCATGCTGACACCTGTTCTGCTGCCAGGTAGCAGCATGCTACATGGAGAAACACTACATCGATTTATAGCAGTCAACAATCATGAAATATTTTGGTATATGGAATTGCTGCTGGTATAACACTCATATACTGTAGATGTCTGATCAGAAGTGAATCTCACTGAGTTCAATGGGACCTACCCTCAAGATAGCGGATATAGGATTCCACTCTGACAATCTACATAGACTAGTGGAGTGACCACAACCTCTTTAGCTATTTTGTTCCCTTGCCTCACTCACAATTAGAAAATTACTGTTAATATTTTAGCTACAGCTTTTCATTTTTCAGTTTCTCTTTTTCTTATCTAACATACAGTTGTTTACATCCATGCTTATACTATGTGGCACTTTATCCCACATCTGCTCTACATAACACTACAAAACACCATAAGAAATCATAGGAACATATGAAGCAAGTCAAACCATTGGCCCATCTAGCTCAGTATAGTCTGCTATGACTGGCAGTTGCTCTCCAGGGTTTCTGACAGGAGTCTCTCTCAACCCTACCTGGAGAAGTTGGGGATTGAATCTGGGACCTTCTTCATGCAAAGCAGGTGCACTACTACTGAGCTACGAAAGTGCAATGGATGCCATAACACAATGGTTGAGTTACATGCAAGTATTTTCCAATGCTTTAATACCAGATTGATGTGCAGTGGTGCTTCTACAAGTTAGCTCCTTATGATCTCACTTCATATTTTTGTACTAAACTAATATATTTCTATCACTTCAAGGAAGGAGTTCCAGTCCCAATCTAATCTAATCTCTCTCTCACACACACACTATACAGATATGTAATCTTCAAGGCTATCCCGTTTCTTCCTCCAACAGGTTAGTGGTGCTGTCAAATCTGACCACATTGATACTCATAAGATGATATATGCAGATCTTTCACCACAGCAGCACACATTCCACTATTGCCTAGAGATCTGTGAAGAGTGGGGAAGAGGAAGAATAGGTACTTCTAAGAAAAAGTAGATACTTTCAGTCTATACGAAAAAGTTAATGACTTCTGCCACATTTATTGTACAACCTGCTCTAATCTCATGCTGATGAGTGGTAATAGAGGAAGGCCCACTCCAACAAGCTGAAGTTTCCAACGTGTGAGGACAGAGGAGACTAGTAAATACAAACACAAACCCCAAAGTGCAGCAGCACATAGCATGATGTTGAATTTATTAGGGTCAGTGTGATTCTAAAGCAGCATAGTATCTCCACTGACCTTGGTAGCACTTACATATGACTGCATAAGGTTAGGGCAGAGCTTGGAAAAGTTACTTTTTTGAACTACAGCTCCCATCAGCCTAATCCAGTGGCCATGTTGCCTAGGGCTGATGGGAGTTGTAGTTCAAAAAAGTAACTTTTCCAAGCTCTGGGTTAGGGGTTGCCAATGCAAGACCCACGGGCATCAATCTGCCCGCTAGTACCTCCCATTGCACCCTTGTAAGGTCTCAGTAAACATCTCCTCGAAAATCTACAATGCATGAAAGACTGCCCTTTCTAGTCGGTTTCTGTTTGGGTTCAGGTGGCCTCTTTTACATTGAGTACATCCCCTTAAACATGCCCACATTTCATCCAGTACAGTACTGGATACCTTCCCTCCTTTCTGTTTTGAACAAAGGAGAAATGCTAAGAGCTTCTCTCTGAGAGTAAGCATAGTGGTGGCTGTTGTAGCTGACATTCCCCCTTTGATTGGAGACGCAGGGGGAGAGCCTGCACCATTTGTGATCCTGTTTCTTTCTGTTCTTTTAGAGGTGGCAGCCATTTTGTTAAAACCATCACTCCTTGATTCGGTAAAATACTGCCTCCTTCTCAGCCAATTGGCAAGAATCTCCTCTTTATCCTTTCAAAAGATACACCAGAGGACCTTGAGACTTAACTTAAAAATCCTGGTTAACTGTTTGGTAGCAGCAGGAGAGAAATTTGTAGACACTGAATTCAGTAATTCAAGTAGCATCTCTGACAGTGAGAAAGGACAACCAAATGGTGAGCGATAGAGAAGCAGAAAGCAGCATTCAAGCCTGGCCAGATTATTCTTTAATTTTAGAAGGTTGTATCATATTAGAAGGGTGTGTGGCTGTGACTATTATGAAGGGACCCTGCACTTCTGAAGTTGCCACTATGGTACTGGGTAGGCTACATTCCAGCTATGCAAATATCAGAGGCTTCTACATGTACCCGCAGTCATCTCTCTGTCTTTCATCCAGGCAAGGAAGAGTCACGATCACCGTCAAGGACACATTCCAGCCCCGTTCCACTGTAGGCCTGAGGTTTCCTACCCCTGATTCATGGGACTCTTCTCAAAACTCTCCAGCCAACACAAGGACCAGCCATTCTCTCTCTTGACTATGTATTTGACACATGTGGGAAGGGATCCTTTGCATATAGTGTTGTAGACATACCTGGGGGGTATCCTGGGCTAGCCAGGACCTTCCTTTGCATAGAGGAGCTCTACACATGTCAGTACATGGGTAGGGCTCCTCTCATAGCCAAAAGGTGTGGTGGTGGGCTCTGAAGCCCTTTGTATAATTTTGAAATTGTCAATCTAGATAGGTGACTAGTCCCACTAATGGCATGGATTATGTTCTAGATTTTGTAGTCCTGTCTGGAATGAGGTTGTGACTTTTACTCAAAATGCAGATACAATGTGTCTCTCTAAGCAACATTATTCAAGACTGACTGTAGAAATATCTGCAGGCACCTCTATGCACGCAGAACTACTTTTATATAGCTAGCTTGATATTAAAATTCCCTTAGTTAGTCTGCTTGTGGAAAACAGGTATACTTTTCCTTTTCTTGTGTTTGGAAAGCATGTCTGGATTTTATAAGCACTTTGATGAAAAACATAATATAATATTTTCATCACATAAATTCTGTTCTGAATGAATACAATCATTAAACAGTAAATAGCAGAGATGTTTACCAAGTTTTCACTATCCAAATTTCCCTGCTGAATCTGGACATCCAAATTACCAGCACCTGTTTTGGGAACAGTCTGATAGGTTAGTTATCCATCCCTTTTCTGTTGGTTTGCTTTTTAAAATTTTTGGACTTTGTACACACTGCTACATACATAGTTTCCCCCATTTTCATATTCTCACTTTTTTATTTAGAGGCTTCTGGTTTGCTCCAGTGCAGATACACAATGATTAAATCACAGAACAAAAAGGAGTCTTGATGTCATTTCACAATCACACCAGGATTCCTTTTTCTGCTGTGATTTAATTAGTGCACCCAGGAAGGAGCCAATCTAGGGCAGAATACGAGTTGATTGATTGATTGATTGATTGATTGATAGATAGATAGATTGGGCTTATTTATATGCCACCTTTCCACAGTGACCTGTGCCCAAAGTGACTCACAACAAACACTCTAAATAAAGGCACTGGGGTATGGGAGAGAAGTCAGTTTACAAAACATAGCAATACACTCAAATAAGACAAAAGTAAACAATTTAGCAAACATAAAATAAATTCAATATTACAAAAGAAATAATGTAAACTTATTTGCTTTACAGATGCACAGTATTGGTTGCCTGGGTGAGAAGAACACAGTTTTACTGGAGGGATCAGTAAATACTGCTTGGTTGAGATGGCAGTCAGGTTACCTCTAGGTTGTATTTTTTGGGGTGGGTGGGATTCAAGCATACCTTGGGAAATGTAGCTTTGCATAGTTAAAGTGTATTAAAGGGCTCTGTTGTCCTTCTGCGGCAATTTCACTTCACAAAGAAGCAGGTTTTTGCAGTTAGGAATGAGATGGGGACATGCATTAAAAAGACTGGAATAAATGAATGGTTAACGGGAAGACATATAAACATCCTGCAAGCAAATCAGGATGAGTTTTCATCGTGTATTGAGCTCATTGTGTATACAACTTCAAATCAAACCAAATGGTCAATAAAGACCAGATTATACAGCTACGAGAGTGGCTGCATACTATAGTCAGCATGAATTTTTTGCATTCCACAGTGTTAAATTGAAATTACCTCCTATGCAGAGCTTGGAAAAGTTACTTTTTTGAACTACAACTCCCATCAGCCCAATCCAGTGACCATGCTGGCTGGGGCTGATGGGAGTTGTAGTTCAAAAAAGTAACTTTTCCAAGCTCTGCTCCTATGCCATTCTGATGCTTCCCATAACTTCATTTCAAAACAAAACCTTACAAACCTTATAGTCCTAAACTCAGAAATGCTTGCTTAACAACCCTCTAAGTTTTCATGGTGATACACATAACAGTCAGAGAATCGAGTGTTCAAAGTATTGTTGCCTGCTGTTAAAGAAGTAGTGCAGGAGGAAGAAAAAGCCTTGGAGAAAGGTGAACTAGAGGCTGGAGCAGAGCAGCTGTCGATAAGATTTCTTCGCCCCGTGTGTGCCAGCTGTGCAAGAAAAAGTGCAGGAGAAGCCTGAGGTGGGAGTGTAAGCCCAAGAGAAACTCCCAGCGCCTGGAGAGATGGGTGGGATAAAATCCCCAATTGACTTTGCCCCTTGGGTGCCCCATAATGGTCTTATAGGGTGGGATGCAGCTCCTATGATGGGTGCAGTCCCTGGGCAAATTCCAGCAGTGAGAGGCACCCAGGACCCTGTGAGTTTGGAGGGCAAGAGACACTGGGAGGGTTACCTGCCTCTGTTTGGGCTAATGTTTCACACTGGAGATTGTGAGGGCGAACAGAGAAGGTTTCTTTCTGCCAACCTGGGTGGGCTAGGCCAGCTAATCCTGAAGAAGACGCCCCCAGATAAAGATTTGTGGCAGAACTTTGATTTGGAGTTTGGGGCAGGAGACAAAGTGGACTGGCTTACAGACTTTTCCCAGAGCAGAGAGTGAGAAGAAAATGGCTACAGCCTGCCATGTGCTGATGAGGAAACAAATCTGTTCCTGGAGAGGAGTCCCAACCCCCTGCAGGCAGCAGCAGGGATCAGCTTGGACTGGGAACTCCATGAAGCCCCAAGACAAAGGGCCATGTTGGCAACGGCATGGCTTGGGGCCGGGCCGGATTATCCATTAGGCTTAGTAGGCTGAAGCCTAGGGGCCCGGAGCTCTTGGGGGCCTGTGGGGCACTGGCCCAAGGGCCCCTGGAGCTACAGAGGACCCTCTGCTCTCCTTCCACGAAAGCATCCACAGACCGCCATCCCCCTGCTATCCCCCCGCTTTACCTACCTTTCTGTTGTTTTTTGTGGTGCACAGATTTGCCATCAATAAAGATGGCAACCAAGGTTTCCTTAAGGGACTGAAGCCTCTGCTGCCATCTTGGCTGATGGCACGCATGCGTGCTACACGCGCGCGTTGCTGCCATGAACAAAGATGGCAGCAGAGGCTTCAGCTCTTTAAGGAAACCTCGGCCACCATCTTGATTGATGGCAAACCTGCACGCGCCGCAAAAAACAACGGAAAGGTAGGTGAAGCGTGGGGATAGGGGCCCCCAAACACCAATCAGCCTAGGGGCCCTCCTCAGCTTAATCTGGCCCTGCTTGGGCATGGGGATTATGCATATGGGACTGTATACTGATTTGCTGTAGGAATTCTTCTGAAGGCATTGCCTTTTGAAATGCTGTTGATTTGTGCTTTTTTTTGCATGCGCATGGGGATATGAGCCGTTTAATTATTTTTTAGGAATTATGCTGATAGGTTTTTGTACTAAGATTTTAATGTTAAGATTTACTATTCTGTGACTGTTGGATTGTGGGTGTATGTACAACTGTTTGGGGAAGCAAGGAAAAAAGTGCATGTGGTTGAGGGCATGCTTAAACATGTCAGGAACTCAGTATCTTGGCCACTGCCAAGTTATGAGGACTGGGTAAGCTGTTTGGATGCAGAACTGTGATTGGGAGCTCCAAGAAAGAAGAGGAAGCCTAAAGAGGGAGCAGTTAATTGAAAACTTGTTGAAAGGGATGGTCTGTTTTTGTACTTGTGTGGAAATGAGACTGTAATATGACTATGCTTTTAATGATGTATATTTCAATGTCTTACTAACCTGTACCAGTTATTTCTTTGTAGGAAAAGCTGTTATTCTGTTGTTTGCTTGCAGGTCTGGGACAGACCTTTTTCAGAGAAGGGGGTAGTGTTTTGAGTATGGGGGTTGGAATGGATGATCCCTGTGGGTCCCCTTTCCAGTCTCTGATTTGGAGACTTGCACCTGGGGGGAAAGAAACTCGCTCTGCTGGTCAGATGAGTCTCTCCTTTGTTAAACAAATAGAGGGCCAGGTAGGATGATGGGATTATCGGTTGCCCAGCAACTGGTGAATGGGCCAGGAAGACCCTTTTGTTATTGAAACTCTTCTGGAGAGGATCCCCCCCCTTCCTGGAGCCCAGGAGAGGCTTGTAGTTTGAGTTGTCTGAGAAGAATTGCTGGGGACTGGAGGCAGGCAGAGAGACTGGCTCTCTGCACCATGGCATTTGGGGTGCCTCCTGTAATACAGATGGAAAAGCTGGATATTGGACTGCTGATGCCTTGAACCCCTCCATCTTAAGCTCACATTGGAATGTGTGTAAATGAATAAACCATATTTCATAAAGACACCACAGTCTCCACTGACCTTCTTCCCCAAGGAAGCCAAACCCTGGAGGAGCGCAGGGACCTCTGAAATCTCACCACTCGGAGATTGGGGAGGTGTGCAACAGTATAAAACAAGAGGGGAAAAAATCTAGACCCCTGTTGGATTTCTTTCTGTCTGTGGCCTCATGATTTGTTGAAATTAATTAAAAATCAACCATGTTCACAGAGTACCTGTAATCCTATTACTGACCTTGCCCCATACTCTGACCTTCATCTTCTGCAGTTTAGAAGTTTAAAAAATGCATAGCTGATTTTTAATTTAAGAAAGTTAACATTGAAGTCTATTATAACGTCAGGCATGCTCAGTAAGAACCAACTGTCAGTGTTCTGAAAGCCAGACTCACAGCTCTTTGGCTTGGCTAATCAGGGGGCCACACCCACACCATACCTTTATTCCACTTTAGGCAGTCATGGCTTCCCCCAAAGAATCCTGGGAAGTATAGTTTGTGAAGGGTGCTGAGAGTTGTCAGGAGACTCCTGTTCGTCTGCCGAAGCTCCAGTAACCCAAGCGGTTTAACTCTTCTGGTGATTGTAGCTGTGAGGAGAATAGGGCCTCTCCTAGCAACTCTCACCACTTCCCAGGATTCTTTGTATGGAAGCCATGACTGTCTAAAGTGAAATAAAGGTCTGGTGTGGATGTGGCCTGCTTTGGTTTAAATTTTGGTGGGAGACCACATGTGCATCCTGTAGAATAAAAAGGTGGGGAAAACACTGAAAAAAATGATACTGTTCACAATGTTTTCATTTTGGAAGGTAAAGGGGCTTTCCCTCCACCCAGTTCCCTCGCCTCCCCTCCCCTCCGCCCAGTTCCCTCCCCTCCCCTCCCCTCCGCCCAGTTCCCTCCCCTCCCCACCCCTCCGCCCAGTTCCCTCCCCTCCCCACCCCTCCGCCCAGTTCCCTCCCCTCCCCACCCCTCTGCCCAGTTCCCTCCCTTCCCCACCCCTCCCCTCCCCTCCCCACCCCTCTGCCCAGTTCCCTCCCCTCCCCACCCCTCCCCTCCCCTCCCCACCCCTCCCCTCCCCACCCCTCCCCAGGTCAGTTTTAGCTATCCTAATGATGTTTGCATAGGAGTAAATCCCACTGAACTCAATAAGCATACAAATGATCAAACCTGCCCTCCCCTCCTCCTTCCTCCCATCACTTCCCTTTTGTCCCTTCCCTCCTCCTTTCCTTTGGTAACAAGAATTTGGTAACATGTGCCTCTGAGCATATGGTGAGTGGTGGCAACACCTGAAATCAGCCCAAATAACAGAAATGAGACACATGCGGTGATGTTCTTGTTTTACCAGGGAGGAAGCAACAATATTAAGACCGTTGATAAAGTTCAGATAGTCACTTAAAATATGTTTGATTTACTTTGCAATTTTAGTCACATTTCCTATAGTAAATCATTATATTTTGCTTCTGTTTTTGTGAATATGTGAAGTACAGCAACATTTTGCAAAATATACAGTAAAAAACTCCCAAAACAATTGTGTACTAATGGCACTGACTATTCTGCAGAATAGTTTGCACAAGATAAAACAGTGGGAGGTGAAATATATTCTAGCAAATTTGTAGGTGTGTTCTATGTTTTTAATTGAACATGTCCACCTTTCCTTAAGTGTAGTGGTTTAAGCATAGCAGGCTGAAAACATGCATCTTGGGCAGGCCAAGTTTGTTTTTCCCAACAGCTAAATTCATTGTTTAAGAAGTAACATATTGTAATCAGTCTGATTTTATATCAAACTGCAGTTTCAGATTCAACTGTTAATGCATCCAAATTAGAAATAGAGCATAACCTCCAGTTTGAAACACAAAAGGCTATCTTCAGCATCATATGACACTGACCAATAAAAAGGATTTGAAATTAATAAAAATAAATTTGACACAGATTTCTAGGATGAATAATGAGAGAAATAAAATTTTCTAGGCTAGATTTTCTGTAGAAACAGTAGTAACAAAGTAAAAGTAACAAAGCAATGTAAGAAGAACACCAACAAACATACAAAAATGTAATTCACCATCTTTGGAGATGGCAGGTGTTGCCACCACTCACCGTATGCTTAGAGGCACATGTTACCAAATTCTTCCAAGCTACACAGGAAGTGGATTGGACTGGGAAAGACCAACCCAAATTGTGTCTGCATTTTGACAAATTCATAGGGCAGTACAATATCTCAGAGAGAAGGTCGTGTCTCCTACTCCCTTGGTGCATTTACTATAGCTGCCCACTTTCCCTGCTTTTTAAAGTTTGATAGAAATATCTGTTGGTTATAGGTACGTTCTTAAGATGCAAGGGTTTTTTTGCCTATTAGTGAATATAATTTAATCTTTGCACCTGAGCTTTGTGCAAGCAAATTAGCTCAATATCACTGCTCAATAAATAGGCTGTCTGGAGGAGACCCACATTATCTTACTTACTTGGCCATTTAATGAGCAATGTCAGTGATGCTTGACCAGTTCCTGCTGTGTATTGAATGAATGATTTTTATTTCGGTCGCAGACCAGCCATTATATCACTAAATCCAATACAAAGAATTGCATCATACACAAAAGCATGAAATACATACAGATTAATATAAAAGAACTGAATTTACAATTAAAAATATTTAAAAAAATACATAGTGGCTAGAATAAAGTATTTAACCAAGATCCATTACCATTTTCCTACACTTGATAGCTGCCGCACAAAATCTGGCTACATTACTAGTGACCCATGGGATTTTATCTGCTAACATAAAGGAGGGACAATCAGATTCCGAAACCAGAGGGAATGCTTGTAAGATTGGGGTGATGAAAGCAAGGCGAATGTCCCTGTAAAAGGAACAATGTAAGAGGACATGTCCAATTGACTCCACCTCCCCGTTATCACATGGGCAGACTCGATCACCAAGGGGAACTCCATTGTATCTTCCCTCCAGGACAGCAGAAGGCAAGACATTGTGTCTGGCAAGGGTAAATGCCTTTCTATATTTTACAATAGTTAGATCTGCAAGGTAATTTGCCGGTAGAAATATCCTTCGGGTCAGGCGTGGATTAGGGTATGCCGCCAGCAAACTCAGGTTAGTTTGAAGTTCAATGTCCTTTATCCATTGGGAGATAAGCAGTTTGGCCTTAGTTAGCCCGAATTTAATAAGCGTCTCCAGAGAGAAACCTAAGGCGTATATTTTCTTATACACCATCTGCTTCCATTTTGACTGGAAGGGATCTTCTAATGTAAGAGGGGCTAGTCCCCCAGGGGAAAAGATCAGCTTTAGCCAATAATTGATCCTGAGGGTCCACACCCGAGACTCTATCAGAGGAAGTCCGACCTCTAAACAGCAGGCCACATTAGGTATACAAGGGGGGAGTGCCAAAATGGCTCTAAGAAATTTGGCTTGTATAGCTTCCAGACACCCAAAGTTACTGTAGGTGCAAAATTGTGCTCCATATATCAGTTGTGCTATTATCTTGGCGCTGAATACCTGTAGTGTGGCGGGGATGTATTGTCCCCCTTTACTATAATAAAAGGAGAGCAATGCCTTTACACTCCTCTGTACATTCTCGGTGGCGCTGATACACTGAGGCTTCCAGTTCCTGTTGTGTAATGTGCCATCTTGAATTCTGTTGCTATCTCCACTTAGGAAGCTGTATGTTGGAGAGCACATGCATTTCTAGTATCATCCAAAAAGGTCTCGGGTAGCAGAGTTAGGAAACTGCTGCCTGTTTTAAGAGGCAGATCTGGGCTAAAAAGATCAAGAGTCTGATTCTGTATAAGGCAGGGATATGGTGTTGCGTTGGTGTCAGCGGGCTATTGCTGTTTTGAATGTGAACCGCTCGGCGTTAGTGTTTGTAGTGCAACGCGAAACCACAAGGGGGCGTATGTATGTAGACGTGCCTGCGCGGTTTTTATTGCCGCTCATTGCTCCATTGAAAACGCAGGGACTGAGCGGCGTGTTGCAATTTTGGAACGCATCTGTTCCCAAAGAGCAGAAACTGAGAAGTCATCCCATTTATACCTTCGGATTAGAAACAGATCTTTAAAACAGCTGATCCTGCCCCCTTCTCGCCAGCTTGCGAGAACTTTTCCTAGATCTGTATGTAACCAACTCCATCATTATGCAAGTCGTTCCCTCCTCCTTCTGCTCTGATGCGGGATCTCTAATGTAGGGTGATGGTTTCCTTGCGGAACCTTTTCTCTGTAACACTAGGAGTTGGTGCTTTCTGGGAAGGTGCAGCGTTTGCTACTGCTAAGTGCAGGTTAGTGATCATGTACCTCGGCGCTCTCTCTGCTGCAAAGCAGTAGGACACGAAAGCGGCACCCCAGAGCTCCCCCTCCTCCTGCGGATTGTCTTTGTAAATACATAGCCATTAGTTTTCCAGAACCTTGCTGTTAAACGCTTGGAAACGTGGCTTTTAATTTCCCTTTAGGGCGTTGTTGACGCGAATAGTTGGCTTCTTTCCCCGTCTTCTGTAGTTAAGTTCATTCTTTCTTTTTGCTTGCCTTCTCACTGTTTCATTTTGTATTAATGCTGGGTGCTAAAAAATGATATAAGTAAATAAACGGTTCCTGGTTGGGAAAAGAAGGTAATGGGTGGAACTCTAGCCCAGGAGGGCTCCTCAGTGTTTTCAGATCAGGAACCCACTTTAAATCCAAACACGCATTTGGGGACCCATTTCTTAATTTTTAATTGTGTATGTATTTCTATGGCGGTAGTGCTGCTGTTGCAACCCATCTTAGGCCGCAACCCTGGGTCCCGACCCGGGTGTTGAAGACCTCTGCTAGCCCCATAAAGGGATACAACTTCATTGTGGTTCCTTTTGGATGCTTTGCACGTTACACCGTTGTAATAGAAGTCGATTGTGTGGCAAGGTTGTGCAACTACCACTTGTGTGGATAATTAAGGTTGGGAGGAAATGGTATTCTGTGTATCCTAAGAGGAATCTAGGGATTAACCTTGGCTCAAACGCTCTAGAATGTTACCTTGGCCTCTTACCCTTGTGCTCTTTCCCATTTCTGTATTTTGTGAACATAAGCCCTGCTAGATTAGGCCAAAGTTTCCTCTAGTTCAGCACCCTGTTCTCACAGTGGCCAACCAGATGCCTACAGGAAGCCCACAAGCAGGACCTGACTGCAACTGCACTGTCTTCACTTGTGATTCCCCGCAACTGGTATTCAGAGGCATGCTGCATAATTGGGCTTTCCCCCTTTGCAGGATCATGATCAAAATCGCAAAAATAAAGAGTGTGTTGGATTTTCAGGATCTGAAGGAGTTGTAAGGTTCTGAAATGCAGGTTGTGATCCTAAGTGTACTTATGAGTAACCTCTAGTAGTCTTTCTAACACCCAGACTGGATTATTGCAATGTGCTCTACATGGGGCTGCCATTGAAGATGACGTGGAACTAGGGTTGCCATGTTCCTGGCCTGAGACTGATCCTGTATCTTTAGGAGAAGAGAAAGTCAGCCAAGTGCAGGTGTTCTTGCAACACTGTAATGGGAAAAACCACAAGGTGGAATTCTCCCTTCCTCCTGCACAACTTTTAAAGATACAGAAGACCTCTTGATTGCCAGGCCTGGCCTCTAAGAGGTCTTTTGTATCTTTAAAAGTTGTGCAGCGGGAAGGGAGAAATCCACCTTGTGGTTTTTCCATTACAGCGTCGCAAGAACACCTGCACTTGGCTGACTTTCTCTTCTCGTAAAGATACAGGATCAGTCTCAGGCCAGGAACCTGGCAACCCTACTTGGAACTTCAACTGGTCCAAAATGCAGTAGCCAGATTACTGGCTGGGATTTCTTTTAGAACTCATATAACCCCTGTTCTAAAACAGTTGCATTGGTTACCAGTTTGTGGCCGGGCCCAATATTATTTTAAGGTGCTCATGTTAGTGTTTAAAACTCTAAACGACTTAGGCCACAAATATCTCAGACACAGTCTCTTTCCCTACAGATCCTCTCAGGTGTTAAGATCAGCAGAGGGGCCCTTTTTGGTAGTTCCACCACCCTCAGAAGTTTGGGGGATGGTGGCCTGGGGGAGTTTCTCTGTGGCAGTCCCTAAGTTGTGGAATTCCCTCCTTGCAGAGGTGTATCTGGCACCTTGATTACACAGTTTTTGGAGAATGCTAAAGACATCCCTCTTTATCCTGGTCTTTGGCTCCTGAGGTGTATGTTTTTAGAACCCACCCTGTTCGTGTGACTGAAATGTGTTTTAGTGTATTTTAGATTTGGTAATTCCTCCTGTGATCCAATCTATCTGCCCCTGGGGACTCTCCCTAAGCCAAACCCCTTTCTCTGCCACACCCCCTTGCCCAGATGTTTTAGTCTGGAAGAAATGTGTCCTTGAACGCTTGGTTGCCTAGGTGAAGGATATGGAGGAGTCTGTGAGAGTGTGTAGAAACTAGCATGTTGTACAGCTGTAAACTTCACATTCATTGCTCTGTCCCCTTTTGTCTCCAGCCCCAGTCACCACTTGCATGTGGACCCCGGGCAGTTCCTGGTGAGGAAATTGGGCAGGGGCTGAAAAAGATTCCTCTTTTCTTTAGTGTGTTCTGTTGAGCTGTGATATTTTTGAATAAGGAACAGTAAGAAAAAAATAAGAGGTTGTTGGATATTTCTTGTTTAAAATGAGGAAATATTTGGTAGCCTTTCTTCTGTCTAGATGTGCATTTTTATGTGAAATCCCATTTACTTAATGGAACTTCTAAGTAGGTGTGGACAGGATTGCCGCATAAACGTCATACTTTGAAGTCTTTCTTCTCTTGTGTTTTCATGGTCTCTTAACTACTTTTCCTTCTTTCCACTAGCTTAAAGGTAATTAGAGTTGATGGTACGAAAATTGGTTTTCTTTAGGCATAACTTGAGGCTCTTACATAATCTCTCCTCCTAAAGCTTAATGTGCAAAGATTTGACAGTGCAATGTCAGCGTGGAGCGTGCATAGAAATCTAAATCACTGTAGGGCAAGAAATTCTAATTTTGAATGTTATTACCAAACTGATTACCAGTTTAAACCATATTGCATTATTATTTCCAGGTTCACTGTGCTATGAATGCCTTTGCTTATCTTAATCCACTGTAGTTTGAGAAGCAGTCATGCCTGTAAATATCATTTGTAGGGAGGAATGGGGATGGATAATGTCAACAAGGCAAAAAGTATGTTCAAAACGGCATTTATGTCTGCTTCCTATTTGGATAAGGTGGTTTGCATGTCATTGAAGCCATTGAATGAGTTAGGAGTTCTGAGATGTAATTTTGTTATGTGTGTTAACTTTTTTGGAGGAGTGATAGAGCTGTTTCTAACCTCAAGAGGAGGATGAGGCACTCTGTCATCTCTAGGGCATTTGTTGTCCATTGTGTAAGTTCTTACTGGGATCTTGTTTAAAATGAAGTTTTGAGCTCTCAGTTGAAGAAATGTATATAGAGCTAAAGAGTCAGAAAAAAGGAAGTAAACAACGCCAGATTATAGTTTTGTTCAGGTTTCATGACATCCAAAATCATGACCTAGACATATACTCCGAGTTCAAAAAGTAGCATGTGATGTGGCACACACAGAATGAAGCACATGATTTAGGAAAGTCACTAAAAAGCCTTGCTGCATTTATTCAGTCTCACCTTACAGGATGTGCTCTCTGTGTGTGCATGTGCGCATTTGGCCTCTCTCACGTTTTTCAGGTGTCAATTTGTAAATGCAAATATTATTTAAATACATGACCCTCACTTGTAACTTCTTACCTCTATGTAATGAACATGATGTGCAAATAGGTTTGTTACAAAAGGGGCCAGGCCTGGATGGAGGCCCAACTGATAAAAGCTCTCAATTCCTTGAGATGCCAATAAGGAATAGAGACGAGACCAGATCAGTATAAAGTCTTGCCTTTTAATACCTTTGCAAAGGGAGGGCCACAGTCAAGTGGCTCTCCAGAATAGCTGACAGTCATCATATTTATAGGCTATAGATGCGTCACATACATAATATCAGAAATGCATAGCTTATCAAGAATACATCATTTCGGTGCCTTCCCATCATTGTTTAATTTTCTCAGCATCTGTCTATTCTGGTCCACTTCTCTGTTCTCATCCCAAACTTCCTCTATCCTTGACCTTTGGTCCTACAAGCTGGGAATAACATTTTTAATTGCTAAAGAAGCAGATAAGCGGAAAACTCCCGTACTTTTCACAAGCAAGGAAAGCAAGCATATGTTTCATTTTGCATTATTTGATTTCATTTTAGTACAACATTTTAATTTTAACTCATTGCAACAGGTTGATAAAGAAATGCAACACATTTATACAAATTAGCTGTGGTCCTTTGTATTACGATATATTTCTTATAGTGTAGTATTAAACAGTGATGACCTTGTGGGTAAGCAGGATTTCACTGCTCCTCTTCTTTGGAAAAACAAAGTTTAATACTGTTTAAAAATCTTGAATATCACTATTTTCAAAACTACCAGCTACAAATCATTATTCCTCTAACCTGCTGTCAGTTGTTCTAAGTCCCCAGCGAATGTCGAATATGAAGAGATGTTGCTTTGATGAGTCTGCAATTTGTAGACATTTCAAGTTCACCCAGGAACTGGAAAGGCCTTGAATGTATATGTCATACTAATAAATCCAAATCAGAGGAAGGCAATGGTAAACCACCTCTGAATACCTCTTACCATGAAAACCCTATTCATAGGATCACCGTAAGTCAGGATTGACAGGAATGCAGTCCATTCCAATGTTTAAATCCAAAAGTAGTTAAACTTTCTAAACATAATTATTTATCAAACACCACCGATGTGCATGACACTTTTCAAAGGACTAGAAACACAAGCTGCCCAAAAGAAGCACCTTGCCAAATGAGGGGCAGAAATCATTCCTAAATGTCTTTGGTTGTGGTGGAGTAGAAAGAAAAAATATGTTTTCTTCTTAGGTTCTTGCAATGTATCTTCACAATGTACTGTTCTATCAGGGAAAATCCAGTCGGTGCCTGTAACGTTTGCTTATTCAATATAACCTTTGTTCTGATAACTCTATTTAGATGGAGAGGAAATTTCACTTTCCGGAAAATGTTGTTTTGAGTACTCAGAAACATAAGAAGCCCCTGCTGGATCAGACCAAAGGCCCATCTGGTCCAGCATCCTGTTCTCACAATGGCCATCCACATGCTTAAGGGAAACCTGTAAGCTGGACATGAATGCAACAGCACTCTCACCCTCTCTCCACTTCTGATTTCCAGCAACTGCTGTTGAGAAGATGGAGGTAGCCATCATGTGTAGAAGGCACTGACAGCCTTATCCTCCATGAAAATAAACCTCCACAACAGAAGCACCTCCTTAAAAGATTTCTGGATCTCGCCTCCAAAATGAACAATATTTTTTTTCCTAAAAATTTAACCAACCAGTTTCTTCTCTCCCCTCTTCCCAGCAAAACATTTGTCACACCCAATTGACTGGAGTGACTCTGTTTATTCACAGAATAGTTGCTATTATATGTTCAGCCACCAGCTGTTAATCCTACAAATGTGTGTGCATATACATTCATAGTTTGCTCATGCAATTTAGCAAATACATGTAGATGGATAGATTTCCAAATTTGAGGCAAGTATATATATTTGCCTGTCCAAATCATTTCAGGTGAAAGTGTAAAGTAAAGTTCTTGGCTCGTTTTTTGTCTTATCGCCTGAGAGCCTACTGTGAGGTCATGAAAGTAGATTCCCTGGCCAAGTGCCCTATTCAGTTTTCTTTGCTTCCTGGCTTTTACACAAAGAAAGCCATGACTAAGAAAGGGAGGTGCTTCTTATATTTTGTGCTGTTTTTATTTCCACTGGATCCTGATTTGTCCTTTAACAATCCCACGTTATGATGTGGCGGCGAGAGAGGACATAAAAGCCATGCTTAAGGGTATGCTGGCTCATTCAGTTTCCTGATCCATTGATTCAGCATATATGAATCCTTCAGGCTACAGAGCACAGTCTGCACGGATTTCCTCATAGTCTAAAGTTATAGATCAGAGAATCTCTCTCTCTCTCTCTCTCTCTCTCTGGTTGGCAGTGGAGGCAGTGAGCCCACAAGACAGTGCAAACCATGCTCAATGACTCTTACTGCCCCTGGGTACCAATGCCCTGTGTTTAATGTATAGTGCTGAACTGGTATGAGCAGGAAATGCCCCCAAGAAGCTATGTAAGAGCAAACAGAATCCAAGCAGAGAACAGAATAGCGGGAGACACCCAATACTGGAGAACGCTGTAGCTCAGTGGGAGAGCATCTGCTTTGCATGCTGAAGGCCTCAAGTTCAATCCCTGGTCATTGTTAACAATGCTGAATTAGATGGTTTGACTCAGTGTAAGGCAGCTATCTTATCCGTTCTGTAGCCTAAACATCAATATGTTCTCACTTTGCTTCCCTAATGCTCTTCATTATAGCCCAGTTCCCACATTTATTCATGTATAAGGTGCTTGCATGTAGCAGCAGGAACCGGGATAGCCTGACCACTGTTGCCCACGCACTGGTAACCTCCAGGCTGGATTACTGTAATGTGCTGTATGTGGGGCTACCCTTGAGGTTGGTCCAGAAGCTGCAGCTGCTGCAAAATGCAGCGGCGAGAGCGCTCACTGGGGCAGGGTATCACCAACATGTCACCTCGCTGCTGAAAGAATTGCACTGGCTGCCTATTTGCTACCAAGCCAAGTTCAAGGCTCTAGTTTTGGTGTACAGCGCCCTAAACAGCTTTGGACCAGGATACCTGAAAGACCATCTTATCCCTTATATACCCAGTCGATCATTGCTCTCTGCAGATGAGGGCCTCCTGCAAATACTATCTTAGTAGGAAGTCCGTTCCACACAACATAGGAAACGGACCTTTAGTGTGGCAGCACCTACCCTGTGGAATTCCCTCCCCTTAAATATTAGACAGGTGCCATCTGTTATCTTTTCAGTGCCTGCTGAAGACCTTCCTCTTTCAACAAGCCTTTTAAGTAGAGACTTTATCCCAGTCTGCGTCTGTTGAAATTGCTTTTTAATGTTTTAAATCTTTTTTTAAATATGTTTTTAAATATGTTTTAGTATATTTTAAAGTCTGTTTTTATGATGTTTTAAAGTGTTTTTAGAGCTTTTATTTGCCATGCTGAGCTCCTACTGGGAGGAAGGGTGGGATATAAATCAAATAAATAAACAGGGCCATGCTTCTAGTCACAATTCAGTGTTGCATCCCTCATTGCATGGGTATCCCAGTTGCTCAGAGGATGCTCGTGCAAAAGGTTTACCTTCAGATCTCTTTGCTCTACACGTGGCAGTTGGGATGATGGGAACACAATGTATGGGGTGGGGCCAGTAGCCCTGCCCCACTTCTGCTGCTACATATGAATGCCCTACATGCAATCATGCATGAACATGGCTAATAATACAGGTATAGATACATGCATTGCAGGCTAAGATCTCTTAGAAGAAATATAGGTTTATTTCCTCTTTGTGCGACTGTAAATGTTAAGGGAGGAGAAAGAGAAACAGTTTGGCAATATTGAGTGCTTTTATTGATTGATTGATTGTATTTGTATACTGCCCCATAGCCAAAGCTCTCTGGGCAGTTTACAGTAACTAAAAACATTAAAAACAAATATACAAATTTAAAACACATCTTTGAAAAACAATTTAAAACACAATTTAAAAAATTTAAAACAATTTAAAACATATGTTAAAATGCGTGGGAGAAGAGGAAAGTCTTGACCTGGCGCCGAAAAGATAACAGTGATGGCGCCAGGCGCACTCATCAGGAGGATCATTCCATAATTTGGGGGCCACCACTGAGAAGGCCCTCTCCCTTGTTGCCACCCTCCGAGCTTTCCTCGGAGTAGGCACCCGGAGGAGGGCCTTAGATGTTGAGCGTAGTGTACGGGTGGGTTCGTATCGGGAGAGGCCGTTTCATCAGGTATTGTGGTTCCAAGCCATTTTTATGACCAATCTCTGTAACTGATCTTGCTGATGTGACCCTGCATATTCAGGGGAATAAAATGTTTTACTATTTGTCATAAACCTCACATGTAATTAAAGGAGCTGTTCACTTCGTATGGACAAAAGCTGCTTCTGCCTTGATCTTACCAGCTGGTAAGTACTAAATAGTGGCTCCTGGAGAGTAGCATATTCCTAACAAGTGGACTTTGATCATGTGTTCTTTCAAAACAAGTAGGCTACACTGCTGATTGCATTCATGTGACTTCTATTCTTGGACTTCATGATCTTTTATTATAGCAAATGGCCAGATACAGAAATAAAGAGCCAACACATTTACCATTTCAAAACAACGTTTGAAAATCTACCCAAAGCTTTGCTGGAACAACTGTTTTGAAAATCATCTGAGACCTTTCAATTTTGCTGACTTTGGGGGGTGACGGTTAAGATGTGTGATATAAATCTCAGTTGTGATCTATGGCTTTTGTTTGATGCTGAATTTTAAATAAGATACATTGTGTGTGTCTTTTGGTTTTCAAGTCCATTGTCACCCATCCTTTCCTTTTCAAATGAACTCAAATTTTCTTTTTAGCTAGGATTACAGTTCTGGAGAGATTTTTTTTTTCTCAGATGAATTGCTAAGGGTGGGGATGAGGATGGAAGGGAATGAGGGATTTTGTAACTGCCTGTTAAAATGTATGTTGTATGCCATCTTGGATGCTTTTGGAGTGAAAAGGCAATTTATAAATACTAAAAATAAGCATTAGTGAGTAAAAAGTAAGTATTCATTCATTTGAAAGAATTAGTGTATATAGATATACTGATGCTGTTGTCGCCTTCTGACAAAGAGAAATATTTTATTTGACTTCTGCAGTTAACAAGAGAGGTACCACCATTATAGAAACAGACCCTAAAACTCCTTATGGAATATTCTGCCCCTAACTGTTCCTCAGACTAGGCCGTGAGATGTGGGTTTTTTTCGCTTGGTTAACGAATATCTAGACAGAGCATAAAATCAGAGCACAAAATGAATTCTGTGTAAAGTGGAAAGCACTTGGTTTGCCATCCAAAAAAACTGAGGACTTCAAAGTAATGATGCCTGGGGGGCGGGAAAAGAAATGAGTTGAAATTGGGGAATTGAAATATATGGAAAGTTAGATGAAAGGAAAAGCAATAAAGAGAACATATGTAATTTTTGGTGATGATTACTGTCTTCACCCCTTTCTTTCTCATTTAAGTTAGGTGAAGTGTGTCTTGTTCACGGGTAAAACTGAATGAAAAAAAATACCTTTGCTCATTCTAGTTTTTATTTGTCTAAATGCTGAGGACATTTCCTTTTAGTTATTACCACAGGGAAATGAAAGTCAGAGTTTTGCTTGGTTCTAATGTAATCTCTGTTAATAACAATAAAAAGCAGATGACTTGCAGTCCTTGGTGCTTTAGGAGCATGGATCTTGCAGGGTTTTGTGGGAGCTTTGCCAGTCATTAATTCAGGAAGCCTCATAGCCCAACTGTGGAACAAAGTGATGTTGATGCTGATGGTCTAAACTGAAGGGTTTTTATTTTCTTAGCAGCTGCACATGAAACTGGATTAGGTAGAAACTCACTGTGTTAGGGAAATAACTAGGAAGAACACTGATTTTAACATACACTTTCAGACTGACTTATCTTTTGTTAATGAAATATCTAACCTGCCCTTCAACGTAAAAGAGAGAGAAAGGAAAGGAAATAACTCCATTCAGGGCAACTAAATTAAAGAAAAAACAATTTAAAATAATATACAAATCAAATAACAATAATGCAATGGAGATGAAGATACAACACATGCAAGCCAGAGAGGACCAGGTTAAAACAAATTCAGTGTATGTTTTAAAAAGGCCAAGGAAAATTAAAAAGATATTTGCCTGATATCACCCAGGTGCCAAGATTTTTCATGTGAAGAATTGGTGAACCTACTCAGCGAGTATATGTGGGTGTTAATCCTATTCTTTTCAATTTTGCTAATCTAATATTAGTCAGCAGCAACTGGAGGCTGTAAGACAGTGTTTCTGTGCAGCAGTAGCAACATAACTATTAAAACAATTTTTTCTCTCTCCAGCATTTAAGGTAGAGAAGCCAATATTTTGGTAGTAGAAAAGTTACGGTGCACCGACCCCCCATCTGATCAGGCTGGATTCCCAACTATCATGGAGCACAAGCCCTTCTCATGTTGGACAACATGATTGCACCACAGCAGACTTGGGGCAGGAATTGATTAGGATTGATTGATTAGGATTTTACTGACCTGCAAGCTGGCATGAAGAAATTTAGCAGGCAAAGGGTTTTTTGCTACCACTTAACAAAGGTTTCACCTCCTAAACTCCTGTGTGAAAACTTGCTCTTAAAGGCACAGCAGCAGGATTAGTGAAATGTGGCAATTTTAGACTTGATGCCAAGGGGTGGAGTTGTAAATGGCACCTTGAAGCCTCTTCAGCTAATGAAATTCCTGGGATGCATATTTGAAAGCCACAATGACCAACCAGGGTAAACAAATTTTACATAGTTATTCCCTTGCAGATTTTAAGGTGAGCAACTTACTCCAATGTTTTTGGTCAAGAATCATTGGGTAATGTTGGCATGGTACCTTTTCTTCTTTTCCTTTTTTACAAGGGAGAAAAAGAAAAAGGCACTGCCACTTCTCAGTAAGCTTATGAATATTTTTCCCATGGAAAAACTTGTCAAAGGGGACCCCCAAACTCATTACCTGAGATTGATGGGATGGCATTTTCTCTTGGCTTTGGTAAAAAAACACACAACAAAACTGTAGGGTAATACCCATATTAGGATCAGCTTAAATTAAAGGATGCAAAACAGTAAGCAAGCTTCCAGGCTCATCAGAACATTTACTCAGGCTGAATGTTTAGTTTTTAAAAAAGGGGGAGGGGGAGAAGAATGTTGTGGGGCAAGTGGAAAAAGCCCTGGCCTACAGACTACCATGTTGTGACATGGAATGAGAGAGGTCTTACACAGCTATATTAGGCCATTGGACTGTACTTGGCGCCAAAAGATCTCAGGATTGCAAAAGGCCACAGGGACATAGAAATGTAGCTGTTTTTCCTTTGAACATGAAAACACTACCCATTGTTGTATTTTTTGTCTAGCACTAATTGGAACATATGGATCCCTTGTGGGGCAGACAGCACAAGCAGAGAAATATGTGGTAGTCCTTAGATTAGCAGCCCAAAGATTTATTCTGAGATGGTGCACTAGGCACACAAATCAATACACGTCAATTAAGTAGTGTTATCTATTGTTGGGCATCAGCTTTGTAGCCAGGGTGAGGCAAATGGGTGCACCGTCCCCCTAGAGCTGTTCTTCGCCACCCCATCATTTTTGTGTGGATAATGGTCTTTTAAATTTGTGACATGACAGACAATGCCAGCCCCCATTAAAGAATGACAGCTTGTTTTAAGAACAGGAGCAATTTAAGAGTATGACCATCTGAAAAATTTAGTGACTAAGGCAGGGTGAGTGTACAACAAAAGCCTCATCTAGAAGAGCTCCAGACCGGTGGCATCAGAGGGCGGCCAGGTTGGGCCCTTATTGAGCCCTGTGGCCAACCGGCCCCTGAAGGGCCCCTCCCTAGGGTGAGAGGATAGTGCTCTTGTTCAGCAATCTGCAGCAGTGTCTGGTCCCAACCCTGCTGTGGATTGCAAAGAGGGAGCTCCCAGGCACCCTCAATACAGACAGTGCGGGCTTCAGTAAGCCTGTATGCATGCCCCACCTACCTCTCCCATCCCTGAGAATGCCATGCATGCCTGCTATCAACTAAGATGGCGGTGGGGACTTCCTTAAGGAGCTAACGCTCCTGCTGCCATCAACAAAGATGGTAGCAGGGGTTTCCCTTAGGGGCTAATGCCCTGCCACCATCTTGGTTGATGGCCAGCATGTGCACTATGCATGCACATCATTCACCTGACATGATGTGATGTTAAGTAGGTAGAACATGCAGGTGGGAGCTGCGGGTCCAGGGCAGACCGATGCCCAAAGGCCAAGTCATGCCTGGCACCAGCTCTGGCTCTAGAAGTCTGTTCACTTAAGACTTCCCCTGACTGAGGGTGGAATTTTCATGATCACAATACTTACTTAAGTTATCCTGAAAAAACAGCCTCTATGATCCTTGAAGAGTTAAATCTTTGTATTAGAGCTTTGTATTATGGGCTAGATATAGACTCTACACCTTGGACTTTCCTTTGCTCTGCTTTTCATTTTCAGTTGTGTTTCCTACCCAGCCTGCAATAAAGCAGCATGTTAGTTAGCCTGCAGTAAGAAGTAAGAGTGTTTATTCTGTAGTTATGAGCAGAGCAGGATTTGGTGCTTATTGCTAAGGGGTAAAATAAAGAGATAGCTTAAACTAATCTGAAAAAAAAACTATCCTAAGTTACCCTTTACTTTTTTAAAGCATCCATTATACTCACAGTCATAGTGACTATTTTTCTGCTTTTTCTTGATTATTTGTTGGCAAGGGATGAAGGAAGCCCTAGAGGAATAGAAACACTGCTGTGCATGCTACAGTTGGCTGGCTACCTAGGTTGTAACTCAGGACTAATTTCTGAATTTCCCAATGTGTGCAGCTGAACACGAGGCCTTTTCAGGGTTTCTGGGCAGAAAAAAAAATCCAATTGCTTTCCACATTTAATTTCCAATTGGTTGGTTAGTTAGTCCTTTAATAGCAACCATTTCAGAATTTCACCTTATTGTCCAACAAGAAGGAAAATCTAAAGTTCAAGAACAACACTAAAAGGAAGGATTCTCAAGAAGGATCAACAAACACACCCTAAAGGATTTATTTTCTCTCTGCCCGTCCCTAAACCTGTAGTATGAACAAGTTTGTTTTTCAGGTGGAATCTAAAACAGAGATACCCAATGCAGCTTCAAAGCCAAGCTCAGGAGCTCACTGTTATTACCAAAGTAGTTCAGTTCATGAAGAATCAGAACGCAGGCAGACCACAGGTGAAAGAGGATTGTATCTATAGGCAAAGTCGAGCCTTTAAGTTTGGTATTCCTGGGGATCTCCAAAAAAGGGTGAGACAATTGAACAGATTCAATTTCATTCACAGCCAAAGAACTGTGAGGACTGTAATTTCTGACAAGAATGATTCCAGAAATATGAATAGTTAGAGTAGTCTCCATCAGCTTATGCAGGTTTCTGCTATTCGTGTTGAAATTTACACTTCCCCTTGTTCGCTGTGTCCTTAACATCATTTTTTTCTTATGAAACAAAAAATGTTCCACTCGTGTAATTCCTGGTGCTCATACTATTTTTTCTGTTACCTTTGCCTTTACGTAGCCCATTATGTAAGTTAACACACCCTCTGCATGGAAAAGGAGCAAGTGGGAAGGTCCCTGCTCTTCTCTTCCCCTGGCCTGGACCGTGTCGTCTCTACCAGCTATGCGTCTCTCTCTCCCCCCATCCCCATCCCCCACCTAAAAATGAGGCTGCCCCACCTAACAAGGAAGGCTAGCTACAGGTCTGTTGGGCATGGACTGAGGTGATCTTCCCTAAACCTGCTGAGTTTCCTTGCACAAAATGCAATCTTTCAATCTCAATCCCTGCCGTACCTTAGTAAGCTTTGTGTGTTCTAGGAAAGGGCAGAAGAGGGAGCATAGGCTGCCATAGAACGTTGCAGAATCCACAGTGGGCCTGCTCCCTGTACTGGCTGCAAATCCCCCACTCCAGTTGCAGTCAAGGGAAATTGGGGGGGGGACCTCTGACTGGCAGGAAAAAGAAAGGAAAAGGCCCATTTCCCCCACCACCCCTGACTGCCTGCCCCCGACTTTCATGGATTGCTCTGCCCATGGCCTAAGTGGATGGTATTATGAGGATAAACAAGATAATTATTGTACACGATCATTGTATGATAAATTCTAGTTAAATAAGATGGAGACTATGGGGGAAGAACAGTGTTGATAGCTGAGTAGGCACTAGAGGGTATTGTTAATGGCTGACTATTAGTAGTTATGCTTGATCGGACTTAGGGCAAAAATTTCAAGGGCTAATTTGATCATAGCTGGGAGCTTCCAAATATGCCTTGTTGATTTCATATGGAATAAACCAAGGAGCCTTTATAAAAATGCTGATTGGCTATTTATATTATCCAACCTGAAAAATAAAATGTCAGACCTTCCATTAATTAAAAACTTATTTCTGAATCAAATGTTAATATCCTTTTAATAAAATAAACGATAGGGTTTTTTAAATCATTTGGTTAGAAAGAGCATGAGCCTCATTATCAGGTTCACTCATGGCAGTTGTGTTTTTCTGATTGATATATTGGAAATACCATAATCTCTTTTTTGTGCTTGACCCAAATCATGGTGCGCAGTGACTAGCATTATAGAAGAGTGGGAAATAGGTGATAATGCCTTGTGTTGTGTGACTTGCTCTTCATGACTCATAGCATCAGCTGGATGTAATGTCCACATTTGCTGCCTTCCTTTTCCCTTGTGGAGGCAAAATTACCATGCTGTTTAAAAGCCTGCTAATCTTCTTTGGTGTGCGTGTGCTTTGAAGTTTACCACCCCTTCACCCTTAAGAGCATATGAAGGTCCAACTGGTCCAGCGTGCTGTTCTCAAAGGGGCCATCCTGATGCCTCTGGGAAGCCCACAATCAGGAGCTGTGTGCAACAGTGCCCTCCCTGCTTGTGATTCCCACCAACTGGTATTCAGAGACATAGTGTCTCTGACAGTGGAGGTACAACACAGCCATTGTGGCTAGTAGCCGTTATCCTCCATGAATTTGTACTGTCCTCTTTCAAAGACATCCCAGTTGGTGGCCATCACTACATCTTCTAACAGTAAATTCCATAGTTTAGCTATGTGCTGTGTGAATAGTTGCTTTCTTCTGACTGTCCTGAATCTTCCAACATTCTGCTTCATTAGATGCCTGAAGTCTAGTATTTTGAGAGAGGGAGCAATTCACCCATGCCTACAGAAATGGAGTTCCTCATGAGTGGAGTTCTGTAAATGAGATGGGTCTTTGCTCTCCATGCAGCCTCCCCCAATTTACTCCAGACAGTTGGGGATCATGGGGGACCCTCTGGAACTGTGTGGGAGGTGGCACAGGGACTTCAGGGAGGAATAATTGAAAATCTGTTCCCCCCCTTCCATTTCTGTTCTCAAATGCTCCTATGGATCCAAGTCCTTTTTGTCCATGAAGGCGCCTTTTGGATTCTGGGCCCCTTCTGTCCATGGAAGGGCAAGTCTGTTTTATGCTCAGATTACCTTGGGGGAGGTGAGGCTCCCCTGCTACATTTACAGGAAAAAACCCTCCACTGCCCTGCTCAGAGGGCAGCTTATTTAAGTCGTGAACTGTATTCAAGTCTTTCTTTTCTTTAAAACTGCTTTCAGTAGGTTTAGCTAGTTATCTCAGTGGCTCATTTGTAAATTAAGCCCCCATCTCAAAACATCCTGAGATTGTCCTGGACTTATGCATAGGGACAACTGCAGGCATGAGGAGGAGATGGGGGCGGTCTGAAGCAGGTGGAGGTGATGGTCCACACCTGAATGTTGCAGATTAAGCAAAAATAAAGTATGTGTCTGCCACAAAATCTTACAAATGGCTCTCTGTGAAAAACACTTTGGAGCAAGACCCACCACAGCCACCCGAATTCTCCAGTGTACTCAAAATATCTCTTTAGATCAACCGATGTAATCCCCAAATCACAAAAGTTGGCTTTCAGATCCTTCTGCCAAAATCCAGGTTTGCTCTAGCTGTTAAAAGCCAGGGACCGATACTTTGCCAGTTCATCTCATTTTTCCTATTCCCAACCCTCTACCTCGCAAGCAGAAAGGTTCACAAATCTTCCACGCTTAGCTCCAGCTCTTAGGTTGTAGCTCACTCATGTCTCTGTCTTCATCTATTTCTCTGGCTCTCTTGTAACTCTGCTGTTAGGTTGAATTGGGTGGCGAATATTCTTGGGCGATGTAGTTATTTTGTCTTGAAGTAGGACTCAAAAATAAAATACAATTAGCTATGGACTTCAGTTGACTTCTCCTGTGTGTTCCTTTCCAGAAATGACCATTTTATTACGGAAGAGTTTCCATCGAGTTACTCATGGCAGATTGTTGCAACAAAGGACCATGTCTCTCTATAACTATACCCATGGTTTTGAGGAGGAGAAAATAAAGAAAAAACTTCAGCAGTTTCCAGGTGGATCTATTGATCTTTTCAAAGGAGATGATGGCATTGGGATACTTACATTGAACAACCCAAGATTTATGAATGCATTTACAGGTATTGGCAATATTTGTTGTTGACAGTTTTTGTGTGTTTTGTATGACACTTTGAGAGAGCACTATTGGGGATCTAATAAGTCAGTGAATAAATGAATGTTTTATTATTAATAAATTAAGAATAGGTGCTTGGTTCCTCTAAGTATATGCAAAGACAAAAATGAAAAATGATGCCTTAACACTTTAGTAGTGATAAGATTTAGCGTGCAATCACAGAGATTTTAAATGGGTCTTGTTCTTCACAAGGACTCTGTAATAGTACACTTTAGACCCTGAAAAAGCCATTTGTCAAAACAGTTCAGTGAGCCTTAAGCCATTTGTCCCAGTTCTTTATATCTGCCCAAATGTTCTAAGCCACAATACTTATTTCTTGGTTTATTTAAATTCATAACCTTGTCTTTCCCCAAGGCTTCAGATGCACAAAAGGATTTTCAGTATATAAATGCAGCTAGACTAAGCAAATACTGATCTTGAAATAGCCACTGAATGTCAGTGCAAAGAAAAATGTCTTCTGCTGCTTCTGGAAGATGCCCTGACTGTCTCGAGAGTTCTAGAGGAATGGCATATTGGCTATGATGAGCAGTTCTCTTAATACTTGTGCTGTACTTGGTATTGAAGAGGTTAATCATTACTGACTCAGGAGATTGGCATACAGTCAGAGGGTGGAGGATTTAGGACATTATAGGTCAAAACTATCACCATGAATTAAGGCTAGAAGGCTTTAGCAGCAGAGACCCTGGAATACTGATGCATTCTACCATTGGCCACTGCATATATGCATTATATCATTGTTTGGATAGGATACTAAAATATTCAAATCCCAAGTAAAACCATATCCAGAGTACAGAACATCATCTGGTGGCATTAGAATAGCCAAGCCACGAGGTTACGAAGGGATTTCCCCCATGCACACTAGAGAAGTGCAAAGAGCAAGTGCAATGTTGGTGCCTTTTCCTCCATTGATGGTGCATCTGATTTTGTGTTATGTCATGCCCCCATTTTGTGACTGGTGACCACGGCACTTTCTCCAAATTCCAAAGGTGCCCACTGGTTCAAAAGGGTTGGTGGCCTCTGCTCTACAGTAAACCATTCCAGCCACTTCCCTGCAGGATTGCTTGGTACTTTTCTTCCGCCATCACTATCCTAAAGCACTTACTATTAAGGAAGGACAGACTGGACAGAGTTGCCATTCCTTTTTTTTATAAAAGTATAGAAGTTGCTAGCATAGCTTCTTCTACCTTATTTTTATTTTTATTATTAAGCTGCATTCTAAAGATGCCCCTCAGCTGTTGTTTCTCTTAATGGCAGGTACGATGATGATAGAGCTACAGGAGAGGGTTGCTGAACTGGAAAACTGGAAAGATGGGAAAGGGCTTATTGTCCATGGTGCAGAAAATACATTTTGCTCAGGATCGGATCTGAATGCCGTCAGGGTCCTGTCCAGCCCACAGGCAAGTGATGGCAGAAATTGATTTCTCATGCACTTTTAATGTGCTGAACCATTTACTCCAATGACCTGACAACCTTAGTTCTGCAAACCTCATCATAGGGAAACAAGAAAAATTATTCAATTTTGTTTCTGGATGCTGAACACGCTGTTAACATTCCAAAAATGAATGAAAAATTACAAGTGTAGTGGTGGTGTTTGATTTATTACCCAGAAATCTCATGTTGCATATTCTTCCTCTGGTTCATTCAGTTTCTTTTTGAAAAGTTTTTTTTAATCTCTTAGGCTATTCAGAGGAATGAGACTGATTGCAGATAGGGAGATAAGACTGATTGGTTCCCCAAGCTGTTAAAGAAGATTGTCTTCCTTCATCTGCAGTTCAGTTAATGGGAAAGAAATCTAAGCGGAGGGAGACTCCTGTTAAAAGAAAGAAATACCTACTTACCTGGGAATAAGCTCTGTTGAACTGAACGGATGACTTCTGTGTAGAATTATATAGTTTGCAATGTATTTTATTTCTCAGGCTGCAATCCTGTCCACACTCGGAAGGAAGTCCCACCATGGGATGCGTTTCCGAGTAAACCTACATAGGATCAGGCAGAAATTCCCAGTGTTGAGCTGGTTGTTGCCCTTGACTCCAGCAAGTGTTTGTCCGTTTCTTCACTGCAATCACATCTCACTTAGGAGATCTCTTTGCAACTTTTCAGCCACAAGCTTTTGTTTAAATAATTGTAGGATTAATACTAGTGTTTAATAAAAAAAGACTTGGATCCATAAAGCGATGTAGGACAACTAAAAGTTTCCATTAGTGCTGAGTAACCTGCTCAGTGTTGTAATATGTCAGTTAACAATGCTTTTCATACCAGTGGAGAAAAGTGTTGTCGCTTTCTTCAGGCTAAAAGAGATGACTGGTTTTGTTCATTGTCACAGCAAAGGTAAAAGACCCTAGTTTTCTAGCTGGTTGCAGTATGTTTCTGTCCTTGTTTTGAAAATCTAGTTTGCAAAATGTGAGAAATAAAATAAATTTACTATTTGGCATGAGTTATAAACTTGCCCAATTACCGTCACCAGAATTTTCTTCTGTGAATTTGTTTCCTGGGTGGTTGGCACAGGCCCGCATATTGTATTTTCCTTACAGTACAGGACAGGGGAGTCTGTCTTGATTAGGTTTTTAAAAGCACATACATCCTTCCTCAGCAGCAAACTGTTCCTGGCATTTTTTAAAAAGGCTTTGTCCTGGCATTGTTAAATTCCATTTTTTAAATGTGCCATACTTCCAAAATCACGCTGGTAATTAACTATGTAAAAATTGTGGGCATGATCCAGCTACCATAAAATATTTCTATGTGCTTCAGTCACTCCCATTTGAAATCCATTTGAACTTAAAAGTCCTTACCTTTGCTTCAATTGTTCCCTATGGGTGATGTGTAATATTAGTCATCATAAGAGTAAACCGATTGAAATCTGTGATCTTGTTAATTGATTTCAACAGGTCTGCTTTGAGTATGACAAATGTTGGATTTCACCCTATATTTTTAACTGCAGTTAGGTTTTTTTGTTTTTTGTTTTGCTTTCTGGTAACTGAATCATAGAGTGATTTATAAACAATGGTAAAGAACTACCTATGTCTGTCGAAATCCTTGAGTCCTCAGGCTGTATATCTTGCCTTTAATTTTTCTGTTATGATAGGAGTAGCAGTAATTCATTCATTTTGACCCTTACTTGATGTTCCTGTGATGTTGCAATGATTAAACACAGCATATTGAAGCATTAAGAACAAGTTCTCTTGTTGGGAATAGTGTGGTCATGTGGGCCATGAAGAAATACAAAAAAATGCCACTGGTGTTTTCCACTGGTGGATCATATGTGCGTGCAGCTTTGTCCCGTCCAGAGCCGAAAGCATGAGGCTGGAATGTGTGTGCGAGTAAATCTCGTTTTATTAGAGTAATGGATACATCAAAGGCATTGCGCTTCATAGGAAACCTTAAGCTAACTTACTAAAACCCCTGGCTATACTCTAGACATGCTCTGCAGCGTGTGAAGGAAGTTGACTCAACGACCCCCCACTGGGAGCGGCAGGCTTACATAGGAAATGTTTTTGAACGTAATCTCTGGCTCCTTCGTAATTCCTGTCTTTGCCCTGTCTGTTTCTCGCGCCTGCGGGAACGAGGGAACAGGGGGCGCGCATCCAACTGCTCATCTGAAGACACCTGCTCGCGAGCAACAGGCTCGAGGTCAGAGGGCGGTGCCGCACTGGAATCCTCCTGGGAACTGCTTGGAAAAGGAGGAGCTGGCGCTGACTCTGAAACTTCCTCCCCCCCCCCCCCGTTCTCTGCATCAACTGGGGGCGGTGCACTCGGCTCCTCAGGAAGGGCGTTACTCGTGGGAACTGGCTGAAGAGCAGGCTGCCCTCCTCCCGTTCGCTCCTGCTCAGACACAACAATCTCCAACTCTGCTTCTTCTGGCTGCGGAGGTGCCTGAAACTCATGCCTCCCCCTCTTCCTGTCCCTTCTGAGTTGGCTGCAGTGTAACAAGCTTAGAAGGAATATCTGTCCAGATTAATGGCAATTTCCTTTCCAAATGTGCCTAAAAGTTAAATTTTACCAAAGCATAATTCTGCATAATGGATGTTGGCATGTCATAGATATTGCATCCATCCTCAGCAAGTTGAACCTTGGCAGGCTATTTTGAAACTTACCCCAAAGAACTCACTATTGAACTTTGTGTAAGGGAGACAAAAGGGGGTATTATGGCCACAGTTTTTCAGTTGGATGAAAACAGATGTGAAAAGGCCATTCATCTGATGAATTGGCTACTTGGCATGGCCAGAAACAAAACTGGACTGCCTTCAAGTCGATCCCGAATTATGGCTACCCTATGAATAGAGTTTTCATGGTAAGCGATATTCAAAGGGGGTTTACCATTGCCTCCCTCTGAGGCTAGTCTTCCCCAGCCTGCTAGGGCCAGCTCAGCTTGCCACAGCTGCACAAGCCAGCCCCTTCCTTGTCTGCAACTGCCAGCTGGGGGGCAACTGGGCTCCTTGGGACTGTGCAGCTTGGGTGGCAGGACACGTAACCCCTAAGCCACTCACTGTGGGGGTGATCTTTAGCTGGCCCTTCACACCCAGGAGACACGAGCAAGAATTTGAACTCACAGACTCTGGACTCCCAGCCAGGCTCTCATTTCCAGGAATTTTGAAGCCATGGGGGAAAATGGATTTTTTTCTGAATGGTTTTGTGTGTGGATGGGTGGGCAAAAACAACAACAAAAGCGGGGGGGGGTAAAATATATGTAATACTTACGTTCTTATAAAACCTAGAATTATTTTGCTGTCTTAATGACATAATGTGCATCATTTATAACTCAGCTAACATATAAAATGGGGTACCATTTGGCATACGTATGAAATTTACAAGCCCAAAGTGTCCAGTCATCTGACCTCATTGTGACATCAGATAATTGAGAGGGCATCAAATTTGGCTCATGAGGCTATGAATAGATAAAGATCTGGGCTGCAGAGCCAAAACAACCCCCCCCCCCAGTGTAGATGACATGCCCTCTCGGTAGTGTTTTTCCCATAGTCCTTACTAGAATGTACATAGGCAAGTATATGTGTGACCACCATCTTTGATTAGAGGCTTCCATTCCATGCCCCTTAGGGATCAGCTTTCATGAAAATGAATATAGGCCTGATTTTTAAGCATTACATGGGAAGGCTAATAATAATAATTTTCTTGTTTGGGGTGTTACGTGGATCCTTGTTTAAACTGGAATCTCGGCTTCTCATTTATAGGCCAGGCAGGCGCTATGCTGCTAAGCTAACATTGCACGCAAAGCAGCTGAGAGTCTAGTTGAAATGAAAAGCTGGATGTATGCAACAACCAGTGGGAGAATCGTTCTTGCCTGACCTTGATAGAGATCTCAGCCAGAGAATAAAGTGCATTGTTCATAAAAAAGAGGAATTATTTATTGTATAACCATTTCAGACATAGGAACTGAGAAACAAAAATTTAATAGTTTGAAACTGTATCTGGTATTCTCATATGGTGGGGTCTGGAACATAACCCACCATATGAGTGGGGCTCTACTGTACAGTATACTAAATACAATATGTACATATAACAAACAATGAAACTGAGATACTACAATATAATACAATAAAACAATAAAAACTGAAAACATAGTGGCACATTTTGAAATGTCTATAGAGTTGAGGATTCCTTTCCTCTTCAGCCAAGGCACATCCTGACTCATAAAATCCAATGCTGAGCCCACTAACACACACATCACAGCCAAATTCTGCCTGACATCTGCACAAATCAGACAATACCTAGTGCTCATACCGCTCTTCTCATTCTACTTCCACATTTCACAATCCTCCACTGGTACACACAAATGCATGATCCACCCAGTCAGTTCAGTGTCTCCCAGTCAATTAGCAACCACTATCACCAGTCCCTCCTGAATGGGGAGGTGGTGCAACCACTCCTAAAAAGCCCACCCTGGATCCAATGGCACGTGACAGTTTCCACCTAGTCACAATACCCCGTCTTGTGAAAGTGCTTTGGGAAGGTAGTGACGGCTCACCACAGGTGTTCTTGGAGGAAGCCAGTTATTTTGACCCTTATCAGTTTGGGTTCCGACACTGCTTTAGGAGAGGGATGGAGGGAGTGCAACCCTGTTACTCTTGTTTTATCTCTCAGCAGCATTTGATATCATCAACCATGGTACCTCTCTGGGTTGGGGATTGAAAGCAGTGTTCTTCAATGGTTCTGCTCCTATCTTCAGAGTAGCACAGGGTGATTCCTTGTCTGCTGCCCCTTAGCAGTTATGCTGTGGAGTGTCACCATGCACTATTTTGTCTCCAGTGCTATTTAACATCTATATGACGCCATTGGGAGTGGTTGTTAGGTGATTTAAAGCACAATATCTTCAGTTACAGTAGGGCCCCGCTTATATGGCAGGTTAGGGACCAGACCTCCGCCGAACTGTGAAAACCACCGAAAAGCGGAACATCGATCAGGTGTAGTGCGGGGAGCTCCAGCTGACAGCGCTTGGACCCTGAAGCTCCCCGCGCAATAGCTGATCGATGTTCCGCTTTTCCGTGCATCGTCCTCTCCCCCCCTGCTTGCTCGCTCACTTGCCCTTGTTATGGTGGTAGAGTAGTGGTCCCCTTCTGCAGCAGGCTGCCTGCCATGGATTGCAGGGAGGGAGCTGCCCGCCGGCCTGCACCTGCTCGCTTGCCCCCCACCGCCTCCTTCGCTCGTCCCCCCTTGCCCGCTCATCCTCCCACCTGCCTGTTCCCTTGCTCATCCCCCTTGCCCACTAGCTCTCCCCCCTGCCCTCTCTCACCTTTCGCCACCCCCCTCGCTTGTTCCCCCTTGCCTGCTCCCTCTCCCCCCTGCCTGCTCGTTTGCTAGCTCGCTCTCCACCACCTCCCTCGACAATAAAATGGTGCCAGACGCCCTTCTTGGACTCAGCTGCTGAGCGCATCGTTAGAGCTTGGAAACGCTTCTTTTTTGAAGTACAACTCCCATCAGTCCAACTGTAGTTTAAAAAAGGAATGTTTCCAAGCTCTGACGATGCGCTCAGTAGCTGAGTCGGAGAAGGGTGTCAGGCGCCATCAGTTTGTGTGCTCACCGTCTCTCTGTATTCTGGCAATTTTCTGCCGCAAAAACGGAACAAGTGCCGAACAAATGGAACATGGATACAATTCAAAACTGCCGCATTAGCAAAGTTCTGAGAAGCAAAGCGCCGGAAAGCGAGGCCCTACTTTACGCTGATGTCACGAGCCCCATGGTTCCGACAGTGTTTGCGCTGGCGTGGTGGTGTTTGGCAGACGAAGAGGAAGGTGCAAGTGAACTGGGACAAACCAGGAGGAAGGATGAGAATCTAGCAACTTTGACTGGATGTTAGGGAAGGGGCCGTAGTCTTTGGCTTTTGTCCCTGTTCCCAGAGCAGGACACGTTATTGGGAAATGGAGAAGTTGTTGACCAGTTGGGAGGGGTGGCGGCGGTGACAGAGCCAGGGGAGCAGGTTGCAAGTACACTGTGTTGCAACCCCCTGTAACTGGAGCCTACTGCTGAACTCGTATCAAACACTTTTTAAAATAAAGCTCTCTCTATTACTTAAAAATAAGAGCCATTGTGGTGGTGCTTTAGGATGGTGAGCCAGGACAGCTGATGACACTCAGCTCTATTTCTCTGTAAATCTGAGCTGGGAGTGGACGTAAAAATTCTGAGCAGGTGTCTGGATGTAGTGGTGGGCTGGCTGAGGACCAATAAATTGAGACTGAATCCTGGAAAGATGGATTCTTACCCTGTAAGTGGGTAGTTCCCAGTTTCAGGAAATGGTTACTTGCCTGTTTTTGACAGGGGCACACTCTTTGAAGGAGCAGGTTTGTGGTTTGGGCGTACTCATCGATTTATCTTTGTTACTAGCTGTTCAAGTGACATCAGTAGCTATGATTGCCTTCTGTCAGCTTCAGATGTAAATCAACTATGGCTGTTCCTGGACAGAGATAATCTGACCACAGTGGTCCATGCATTGGTGGCCTTAAGGCTTGATTACTGTGTTGCATTCTATGTTGGTCCTGAAACTTCATTCAGTGCAAAATGCTACTATGAGACTACTGTCGGTAGCTAACCATCATCAGCATAATTGGACTTTTGTTGAAGCAGCTGCACTAGCTGCCTATACGCTATAAGGCCAGGTTCATGTGGTGCTCTTACTTCTCTACAAAGTGCTAAACAACTTGACTCTAAGCTGCTGGAGAGACTGCCCTTTCACTTGTACCTCTGAACAGCCATTCCATTCCATGATAGAAGACCTCATAGTAGTGCTGAGAGTTCCTAATACACTACCATTAATAGGGCTTTCAGTGTTGTTGTGTTGTGGATCCTTTAATGTTCAATTCATTATCACCTGAGATAAAATATGTTCCAGTAATCTAGTCTTTCAGGTGCCTGCTTAAGACCTTTTTATTTACCCAAGCTTTTTCTGAATGATTTTTTAAATTATTGTCTGCTGGTCACCTTCTGGTGTTGTACTGTTTTAAACTGTTATTTTGGTGTGTATTTTATATTTATTATTGGTGTTTTATAATGTAATACTTTATAATGTGAGTGATTTATACATTTTTAAAAATAAAATTTAAAAAATGAATATTCAGGGGATGGGAAGGTGCTCCTTTTCCAAGAAACTGATTGGCTCATAAAAAAAACACCCGTGAGTTCTTTTGTATTTTGGGAGAAAGAACTTGGATCATTTCCCGATCAATTTGAGGCAAGCAGCAGGGAGCTTGCCTTCTGTACTCTTCCCATACTAAATAAAGGAACATGTGATTTTTAGTATTTTAGTTTGGTTTTATTTGGAAGGCAAAAGCAGGTGTTCTTGGATTACTCCACAGTTTTCTCTCCCCGCCCTCCTCCTAGTGCTCAGTGGTGGAGCATCTGCTTTGCATACAGAAGGTCCCAGGTTGAGGAAGGGCTGGACTGGGAAAGGCTCCCTGGCAGAAACCCTGAAGAGCTGCTGTCAGTCAATGTAGGTGAGCCTTCTTCAGCCTTGGGTCCCCTGTTGCTGTTGGACTACAGTTCCCATCATACTCAGCAATTGGCTAAGCTGGCTGGGTATGATGGGAGTTGTAGTCCAGCAACAGTGGGAAACTCAAGCCTGAAAACTCAGACAACACTGAATTAGACGTGTGGATGGCCTGACAGGATATGAAAATGGAAATGGACTGCCTTCAAGTCGATCCTGAGTTATGGCTACCCTATGAATAGGGTTTTCATGGTAAGCGATATTCAGAGGGGGTTTACCGTTGCCTCCCTCTGCGGCTAGTCCTCCCCAGCTTGGCACAGCTGCACAAGCCAGCCCCTTCCTTGTCCGCAACTGCCAGCTGGGGGGCAACTGGGCTTCTTTGGACTATGCAGCTTGCCCATGGCTGCACAGGTGGCAGGGCACATAACCCCTGAGCCATTCACTGTGGGGGTGATCTTTAGCTGGTCCTTGACACCCAGGAGACACGAGTGGGGATTTGAACTCACAGACTCTGGACTCCCAGCCAGACTTTCCTTTTGTTTTAACTTTTTTTTTCTGAAGAAAAACATACAATTAAAACTGTCAAGCAAATGTGAACAAAGAGCAATAGGTAAATTCCGTATGCTTGTAAACCATGATATTAACATTCAGACATGACAGTAGATTTTCCACATGCAGTTAAGAGTGCAGAATCTAGGCAAATGTATGGGAAACTTACCTTATGCAAGCTCAGTTGAAATTGGAGAGGACTTGGCACAGTAAAACATTCCTGGTAGGTTATTCCCTTTTGACATTTGTTGGTATGTGCCTTAACAGGCTTACGTGCTATTCAAGCAAGCACTTGCCACTACCGACTCAGTGACGGGGAAGATTGAAAAAGGTGCCAGCCTTCCGTAAAGTCTGAAAATTGTGAAAACATAAAATTTCTTACTGATGCCGTATCTCCCATTTTCCAGTCTTGTCGAAATGTCTTCACAATGTATGTTTTTGTGCTGTTTGCTTTCCCTAAGCAATTACTTGTCTTGATTGGAAGAGAACAACTTCTGGTTATTTAATCTTGTGACTGCCTTTGTATTTGTAATTCTGAATGGTTTCTTTTTTGCTTTCCCTCTTTGTGTAGGTTACCTCTGATTACAGTTGCATTAGTTCAAGGGAAAGCTCTGGGAGGAGGCGCAGAACTGACCACTGCATGTGACTTCAGGTGGGATTAAAGGCATCACTGAGCAGACTTGGACTTTGTTCAGACATTATTTTTGCCCTAGGATTGTACCCAGGGAAGAGTGGCATCAGGTACTTGGTGCGATCTCACTTCTTCCTTTCTTGCTTGCTTCAATATTTTTTTTTAAAAAGCTGTAGTTTGTGTTTGATGTTGGCTTTAAAATTCAATATTGCTTTGGCTCTATGTTAGTAGAAAGGCAATTTAACAATTTTTACAAATGAGGGACAATTTTAAAGGGAAGTCCTGCAGCCATTTGAATCCTGCACTGTGTTTTATCCTATGTTGTGGAAAGGCTAGATTATGAGAAATCTTCCACAAAAAGAGAATTAGATACATACAAAGAAGAGCCCTGCCGAGGCCCCTCTAGTCCAGCACCCTGTTCTCATAGTGGCTAACCAGATGCCTATGAGAAGCCCACCACCAGGACCTGCACGCAGTAGCACTCTCCTCACTTGTGATTTCCAGCAACTTGGTATTCAGTGGTGTAATGTCTCCAACAGTGGAAGTACAGCATAGCCATTGTGGCTTGTAGCCATTGATCTTCCATTAATTTATCTAATCCTCTTTTAGAGGATTTTACCTTGCCGCCTAGGTCAAGCAATCCCTCCCCTTTTTTTATTTGAACAACTCATTTTGGAGAAAGGCTTGAGAATAAAATGCCTGTCTCTTTAAAAATCAATGGCCTAGATTTTCCAATAAATAGCAACCTTCCTGTCAGGTTTCAAGCATTCACCAGATACACAGGAATTTGCCTCTGATGTATTCTGTCTAGTAAGAGTAAATAGGAAAATCGCTCCCAATTCTCCCCTCTTTACTTCCACTAGACTATTGAAAAGTGTCAGTGACCTCCCTCCATAGGTGTTCTTTGTCATACCCCAAATGTAACAATACTGCCTGTAGTGGTGTTCCAAATTCACATGGCCATACCTGATTAGAAGACTGCATTCTACATTGGTCATCTACTGAACAACACGGGTGAGTTTAGAGAGTGAACTGTTTTCTTTTCATGCTATCTTACCTGCTTTCTCCCTCATCCTCTTTTATCTCCATTGCTAACTTTAAAAAAAAGCTTCTTAGTTTGAAACCTGGGGTTTGATGGTATACTTGGGACAACCCAGGGATCTTTCCTCTGCATGCCAGGCTCTTCTTTCAATCTACATGCTTTGTCGGAGGGCAGGGGAGGGGAGAACAGGCTGAATTGAAGGGCCAGTGTGATGCAGTGGTTAATGTGTTGGACTAGGCCCTGGAAGATTAGGGTTCAGATCCCTACTCAGCCATGAAGCTCACTGGGTGACACTGGGCCATTCCTTGTCGGCCTAACCTATCTCAGTTTTGTTGATAAGATAAAATGAGGAGTGGTAGAGAACTATATATACCATTGTGAGCAACTGGTGGGGTGCAGTGGGGGAAAGGTGAGAAATGATGTAATAATATAACAACAAACTGGCTCAGTAGCGACAAGAGAGCTAGCAGGTAGTTGTCCTCTCCCAGGTGGGGAATTAACCTGCAACTCTTCAAGTGACTTTTGTTCAGGGGGTGGTGGCAGATGTACTGTAAGTGGGAGGGTCTCAGCCTGGTCTTGCCTTCCAAGCAGCTGGGCATCCTTCATACTCATTTCCTGTAATGTGCTGCTGAATAATGATAGTGGCACAAGCATGCCAGCAAAATGCTAGCCATTTGGAATTCAGGCCTTCCAAAAGCATAGTGCTGGTCTTGTAAGCCACGCCCTTGGCCACAAATACAAAAGCAGAGTACATAAGTGGGGATCAGTTGTGTTAGAGTCCAGGGCTGGGGAACCTGCGGCCCTCCAGAGGTGGTTGGAATTCCAACTCCCATCAAACCCAGCCAGCATGGCTGAGGGTCAAGGACGGTGTCCACAGGTTCCCCAGCCCTGGTCTACACAGTACCTCTTTATGGTGCTCTTCTTTGCTTATTGTTTGGATAACTTCCTTTAGCCCCTGCCCTCCTTTTGGTGTGTGTAGCATTTGGCTCAAGTACCAATGTCCGGAGCTGACAGCACAAGACTTCGAATGTCAGTTCCTCATGTTTGAATCTGTGTAATTAGGTAGCTGATGTAATATCATATTGACCTGGTGCCCTGATCAGGATATTTGGCACGGAACATGATGAAGGCAGAATAGCTCTGTGTAGAAACAAGTTTTCAACTCCCTAAAAAAAAAAAAGCTTTGCCTTTAGCCATACAGTTTGGATATTACTGTGTAATTACCAGCATGAAATACTGTATAATTACAAACTTGCCTGGGGGAGGAGCTTTAGTTCATGTTTAATACTTCTGCTAACTGAAGATGTGACTTTAGTTTCAGTCGCATTCAAACTCCTCCTGGTGCTACTAGCAATAATATAGGGAGCGGGGGACAGGAAAGGCCTGATTATTATAATACTAGGCTAACATGGTTGCCTTTTCTGTGGCACCATCCAAGAGTACTCTGCTAATGTAAGAATAAAGAAACCAGGAGAAAATAGAGGGGAACTTGCCAACACCAAGGTTGGATTGGGTCAGTGTTGGCGTGGCTTTTTCCTCATGATCCCACCTCTCTCACATGGTTCCCATGTTCTTAGGTCTGTCAAAGAACTCATGTTTTGCATGAGTGAGGTCCTTGGGTCCTTCCCTGTTGCCTGTTCAAAGGAACTTCAGAAGAGCTCTGCTGGACCAGGTTAATGGTCCATCTTGTCCATCTCGTCCAGCATCCTGTTCTCACAGTGGCCAACCACATACCTATGGGAAGCCTCATGCAACAGCACTCTCCCCACTTGTGATTCTCACCAACTGGTATTGAGAGACATACTGCCTCCGACTGTGGCGGTAAAACAGAGTCGTCGTGGCTCATAGCATTGCTGGGAAGCACAAGTGTGTGAACTGGGTTTAAGTTCAGCCTATTCTGGTATAAGGGAACGTTGAAATTGGACTGGCAAATGAAAAGCTGAGTGGATTTGTCTCCTGAATAATCCACTCTTGCCTTGTCTGTACCTTTACATACATTTTAGAGGAGAGTTCTAGTGTGTGTATTTACACAGCAGTTTAGAGCAGGTCAGAGCTGAGCTGAGACGTCGTCTCTTTTAAAAGCCTACCATGCTGCTTGGAATTGAGAGGAATGTTGAAACATTGCCATTTCTGGCCTTGGGGTGGGCATTGTTTGCTGGAAACATCATTTAGGTAGGGTAGGATGGGGCAAGGCTTCCTCTGGTGGGTTCAGGTCGTCTGGGATGATGCATCATGGTTGCTGTATAATAGAGATTGTGCCCCCTCTCATTCTGAAATGGCACCACTGCTGCTTGTTGAACCAAGTTAGAAGTTGATAAGCCTTTGGGCACCCCACCCCGGTAGCTTTAGTTCCTAAGTCCTAAGCCTAGGTACATGGAACCGAAATCATGCCTTTTTCTTGCCCTGTTTCTCCTGCCTCCTCTTCAGTTTCTGAGTTTTATCGATTGATAGCTTTGGCAGGTGATTGGATTCCTGAAGTTCTTCCAGCTTGCTGCTTCTGCCATCCAGTATGCCCAGAAAATGCTGGTTGTCATCGTCGTCAACAACCACAATAGCAGCAGCAAACTTGTGACAGAACTGCTATAGTCATTCAGGCAAGGTAAAGTAACTGCTTAAGCTTGGAGGCAGCTCCCTGCTCCCCTCCCACCCACTGTATTCTTCTCCCCACCACCGAGAAATCGTGAGCTCCCCTTTCTTGCTGTGTTGTAAGTTCCTTTTAAAATTCTTTGCAACGTAGCCCTCTCCCTTCCCCATCGCATAAAAGGTGTCTGTCTGTCTTTTTCTTTTAATGAAGGTACCTGGCCAAATATGACAAGCAGGTGGTGCCTTGGCAAAAACATTAGAAAAGAAGGGCCTATATTGGGGGGTGGTGCCTATGATCCTCTTTATGCGAGTCTGTGTGTATTTGTGCAAGTCTCGTGCTTGGTATGCCAATGACTTCTTGTCCTGTTCTGGCCAGGCTGTGAGCCCACAGAATGCTGCTAGACAAGGAGCCAATTAGCTGAGGGTCTGAATTGTCCAGCAGTGAGAGGGAAGGTATCAAGTACCAATTCCACATAGCTGGGGCTAAGTTAGGGTGCTCAAGACCTAACCCAAGACATCTTCTGTGGGGAGATGATCTAGATAGGTGGAGGTAGTATGCTTCTGAATACCAGTTGCTAGAAACTGCAGGAGGGAAGAGTGCTCTTTGTATTCAGGTTCTGCCTGTGGGTTTCCCATGGGCAACTGGTTGGCCACTGTGAGAACAGGATACTGTACTAGATGAGACATTGGCCTGATCCAGCAGGCTATTCTTGTGTTCTTATGGAGATTGATGAGCTCAGCAAAGCAGTCAAATAGCAAAGGATGCTGCTGAATACACATTGAGAGCCAGAAGCAATTTAAAGAGGCAGAGGCCCGGTGGGAACCTTGAGAATCTTTAAACCCAGGGCTCCCCAGATGTTGCTGGGCTACAATTCCCGTTATCCCTGCCTGTTGACCATTCTGGCTGAGACTGATGGGAGTCAGAGTCAAACAATATCTAGAGGGCCACAAGGTTCCCCATCCTTGCATTAGACTGATAGTATCACTAGCTGAATTTCAGGTGTGCCTGCTCAGCTGGGAGTAAGTAAGGGCTCTGGGGGCAGTTCTTGAGGTGATACTGCTTCCTCTCTTGAGGAGTTTTAACTCGCCATCTCGAGGCCAGAGTCATGTTCTTTTCCTTTTGGGTTCTCCCTTGGATTGGACTACCCGTTGGTTTGGGATCTGTGTGATTCCTAAAGAAAACTCTGCATTGGTAAAGCCCTCCCCGCCACACACACTGCTGTAGAATCACTGCCTCGGGCTGAGATGTCTGGGATATGTCACTTCTGAGCCGTGGTGGCTGGTGCCCATTGGGACTTGTTGGTCTCACTGCCTAGTGGAGCTAGAGCCAATGACAGGCAGAGCCACCTTCGGACTGGTTGTAAGTAAGAAGGCAGGCTGGCTGGGGATAGTGTTTTGTGGAGCAGTGCCCCATTTGCCCTAGTGGACCAGTCTGGACTGCTTCTGAGATGTCAGCAGGCTTGAAAAGGTAGGAGAGTGCTGCCTATCTCTTCACAGCAACTAACTAGAAACTGATGTTGACTTCTGTATTTGCAAAGCACAATTGCAAAGCCTGAGGATGTGGACAGGATCCTTGGAGAAGTGAGAGCCACCACATGTCTTCTAGACCCCTGCCCTTCCTGGCTCATTAAATGCGCCAGAGAGGGACTGGCTGAGTGGGTGAAGGGAGTGATCAATGCCTCCTTACAACAAGGCAGAGTTCCAGTGTGCCTAAAGGAGGCAGTCGTAAGGCCTTTGTTGAAAAAGCCCTCCCTGGATCCCTCCATAATGGATAATTATCGGCCAGTGTCCAATATCCCATTTTTGGGCAAGGTAATAGAGCATGTGGTGGCCTCCCAGCTCCAAGGATTCCTGGATGAAACGGAGTAGCTAGATCCATTTCAGTCTGGTTTCAGGCCTGGTTATGGGATGGAGATGGCTTTGGTCGCCTTGGTGGACGACCTACGCAGAGAACTGGACAGGGGGAGTGTGTCCCTGTTGGTTCTGCTGGACCTCTCAGCGGCTTTCGATACCATCGACCATGGTATCCTTCTGGGCCGCCTTGATGGGATGGGACTTGGGGGCACTGTTTTACAGTGGCCCCGTTCCTTCCTGGAGGGACGAACCCAGAAAGTGGTGCTGGGGGATTCCTGTTTGACTCCTTGGCCGTTGGCCTGTGGGGTCCCTCAGGGCTCAGTTTTGTCCCCCATGCTATTTAACATCTACATGAAACCACTGGGAGAGGTTGTCCAGTGGTTTGGGGTTCGGTGCCATCAGTATGCTGATGACACCCAACTCTACATCTCCTTTCCACCTAACTCCAAGGAAGCTGTCTTGGTTTTAAACCGGTGTCTGTCATCAGTGGTGGACTGGATGAGGGCGAACAAATTGAAGCTTAATCCAGATAAGACAGAGGTGCTCCTGGTCAGTCAAAAGGCAAATCAGGGAATAGAGATTCAGCCTGTGCTGGATGGGGTTACACTCCCCCTGAAGACGCAGGTTCGCAGTTTGGGTGTGCTCCTGGACTCAGCTTTAAATCTGGAGGCTAAGGTTTCTGTGGTGGCCAGGAGTGCTTTTACACAATTAAGATTAGTGCGCCAACTGCGCCCGTCCCTTGAGCCGTCTGATCTGGCCATGGTGACACATGCCTTAGTTAAATCCCGTTTAGATTACTGTAACGCGCTCTACGTGGGGCTGCCTCTGAAGACTGTTCGGAAACTTCAGTTGGTGTAACGTGCTGCAGCCAGAATGTTAACTGGGGCTGGTTACAGGGACCATACGACTCCCCTGTTACAAAAGCTCCACTGGTTGCCACTCTGTTTCCGGACACAATTCAAAGTGCTGGTGATGACCTATAAAGCCCTATATGGCTTAGGTCCAGGCTATCTGTCAGACCGTATCTCCCTATATGAGCCTGCCCGGGCCCTGAGATCCTCAGGAGAGGCCCTTCTCTCAATACCTACATCCTCACAAGCACGACTAGTGGGGACGTGAGATAGGGCCTTTTCGGTGGCTGCCCCGAGGCTTTGGAACTCCCTTCCTAGGGAAGCAAGGATGGCCCCCTCCTTGCAGTCCTTCCGTCGGCAAGCAAAGACTTTTTTATTTCAACAAGCCTTTGGAACTGAAAGCTGTTAAGGACAGGACTTGAAGGGTGCTGCGTTGCTGTTGCCTAATTGTATTATTTTAAACTGAGTTTGAATTATTTTAAGTGTATGTATGAATGGTTTTAATACTGTAAATTGTTTGATTGGATGTTAATCTAGACTTTTGTATGTTTTTAATTATATGTGTGCTTTTATCTGGAAGCCGCCATGAGTTCCAGTTTTGGAAAAAGGGCGGGGCAAAAATAATGATAATAAATAAATAAATAAATAATTGCGCATGGGCAGAATGCACATCACTTTGTGTATAAGTGATATCAGAGGATAGTAAGTAGATTTAGAGATGTGTGACTCCAATACTTTCTTTCATAACACTCCCCCCTCCCCTTGCTCTCCCTGCTTGCCTATTAATAAAGCTACCAAGATGCGATAGTTCAGACTCTTGTGTACTTCCAAGGTTGCCTGTACTTCTGTCCTAGGAAAACTGTAAACATCATTAGTATTCCAGAGCAGACCATCTGAATCACAAGTTCATATCATTAAAGAGGAACACACAAGTGTTGTCTTGTAATGATTATGGCCTTTTTACCTCTTCTGTTTCAATCCAGAGCAGCATTTCAGTCAATAAGATATTTTTACAAAATATTTGAAATGAAGTTTCCTCTGTTCACAATCCTCCTTTCTTATGTATATGGCTACACAGAGTGTTCAGATATGATTTGCTCTTGAGAAATACAGCTGACAAAACACTCCTGCAAGCTTAGTGTGGCATGTTTGTGTGAGCAGTTGATGTCCCAGAAATCACAGTATATGTAGGCTAAGAAAATAGCAGGATGGCTCTATGCATGGAGCTTGATGGGTATTTGTTTTTAGTCTCCAATTGGTCTGTTGAGTACCCTGTATCTGTGTTGCCCTGTAAAAATCAGACTGATGTTTTTATGCATTTGAATTTTGAACACATTTTTAGAGCTGCAGAGGTGGCTGGCCTGTTCGGAAAAATGGGTCACTGCCTTGCCAAGCTCAATCTGCCTTCAACCAGCCCCCATGCCTACCTCCTTGCTTACAACCAATCCAGGGGGTGGCACTGGCTGCCAGCTTCCTTCTCCTCGGTGTCAGTGTCACCCTTCTCCAGTGCTGGAGGAGGATAGGGGACAAAGCTAGAATTAGCTGGTTCTGCCTCTAATTGGCTGCAGCTTCACCTACAGGGTGGATCCAGGGTGTGGTCAATGCATCATTGCGGGAGGGAGTAGTTCCAACCTTGAAAGAGGCGGTGATCCGACCACTCCTGAAAAACCCCACCCTGGACCCATTGGTTTGTGACAACTACCAACCAGTTGCAAATACCCCCTTTTTAGGGAAGGTGATTGAGAGGGTTGTGGTGCAGCAATTGCAAGTACAGATAACAGATTATCTTGACCCGTTCCAGTCTGGGTTCAGGCCTGGTTATGGGACTGAATTGGCCTTGGTTGCCCTGATGGATGGCCTTTATCAAGAGAAGGACAGGGGGAGTGTGACCCTGTTATTCTTACTTGATCTCTTAGTGACTTTTGATACCATTGACCATGGTATCCTTCTGGGCCGACTTGGTGAGACGGGTATTGGAGGCACTGTTTTACAGTGGTTGCGATCCTATCTCCAAGGTCATTTTCAGAGAATAGCATGGGGTGATTGTCTTTCAGCCCCCTGGCAGTTGTGCTATGGGATTCTGCAGGGTACCATCTTGTCCCCCATGCTGTTTAACATCTATATGAAGCCCTTGGGAGCAGTCATCAGGAGATTTGGGGCGAGATGTCAGCAGTATGCTGATGATACCCAGCTCCATTTCTCTGTAACATCTGAATCGGGAGAGGCCGTGCAAGCCCTGGACCGCTGCCTGGACTCTGTGGTGGGCTGCATGAGGACCAATAAACTGAGTCTGAATCCTAGCAAGACGGAGGAACTGTGTGTTGTTGGTTCCCGAGTTCGGATAATTGGTCAGTTGCCTGCTTTGGATGGGGTCGTAATCCCTCTGAAAGAGCAGGTTCGTAGTTTGGGGATGCTCCTGGATCCATCTTTGTCACTAGAGGCCCAGGTGACCTCCGTGGCTAGGAGTGCCTTCTACAATCTTCGGCTGGTAAGACAGCTACGGCCGTTTCTGGACTGGGATAGCCTGACCACTGTTGTCCATGCACTGGTAACCTCCAGGCTGGATTACTGTAATGCACTCTATGTGGGGCTGCCATTGAGGTTGGTCCGGAAGCTGCAGCTGGTACAAAATGTGGCGGTGAGACTGCTCACTGGGCAGGGTATTGCCAATATGTCACCCCGCTGCTGAAAGAATTGCACTGGCTGCCCATTTGCTACCAAGCCAAGTTCAAGGTTCTTGTTTTGCTGTACAAAGCCCTATACAGCTCAGGCCAGGATACCTGAAAGACCATCTTCTCCCTTACATACCCAGTTAATCACTGCACTCTGCAGGTGAGGGCCTCCTGCAGATACCATCTTATCAGGAGGTCCGTTCCGCACAATATAGGAAATGGACCTTTAGTGTGGCAGCATCTACCCTGTGGAACTCTCCCTTTGAATATTAGGCAGGCGCCATCTCTGCTATCTTTTCAGTGCCTACTAAAAACCTTCCTCTTTCAACAAGCCTTTTAAGTTGACACCTATCCCAGTCTGCGTCTGTGTTGGAATTGCTTTTTAATATGTTCTTAAACCTTCTTTTTAAAAATGTTTTTAATCTTAGATGTTTTGAAAGCTTTTTTTAAGAAACGTTTTTAAAGATGTTTTGTTTTGCTGTGTTTTGAGGTTTTTATGATGTTTTAAAGTTTTTGGTGCTTTTGTTTGCTGCCCTGGGCTTCTACCAGGAGGAAGGGTGGGATGTTGTTGTTGTTGTTGTTGTTATTAAACAATAATAATAATAATAATAATAATAAATACAGTTGGCCTGTGTCTTCTGCCCTACCAGTCCCAATGGACTCCCGCCACCACTGGCTGCAAGAATACAATTTAAAGATGCAGATCATATGATTTCATTACTAAGCACTACCTTCCAAAATCATATTCTTTTGAGGTAGTTCATCTGCTTTTTAAAGTAGGTCATTATTTGGAACGAACGGATTTTATTTTTCCAACTACCTGCAATATAGGAACGTAGGAAGCTCCCTTATACAGTAGGGCCCCGCTTACCGGCGCTTCGCTTACTGGCGTTCCACTAATGCGGCAGCTTTCGTTTTCCATTTTAAAGCCGATTTTTGCTGTTTTGCGACGTTTCCGCGTCATTTGCATGCGACGGCCCCATTATAGTCTATGGGTTCCGCTTTACGGCAGGGGCCTGATCCCTAACCCGCCGTATAAACGGGGCCCTCCTGTACTGAGTCAGACTTTTGGTCCCTCTAGCTCAGTATTGCCTCTACTGACTGGGAACAGCTCTCCAGGGTTTCAGGCAAAGGTCTCTCCCAGCCCTGCCTGGAGAAGGTGGGGATTGAATCCGGGACCCTTTGTATGCAAAACATGTGCTCTGCTGCTGAGTCTCAGCCCTTCCCCTAAGTTGTGTGCTGAACAATTTATGTCCTGCTTCAAACAATGCAACCACATCTCTGTATCAGGGCCAAAGTTGCCATTTCTCCAGCAGTAGCGCTGCAGTGTTTTGGATTATTGTCTAGTTGGTAGCATTTTTCTGTTTGTTAAAGAAGGACCTACCTATTAATACCAATAATCCAGACCTATCTGTATGTATCTGAAAACAGATTTAAACAAGTTCTATTCCCCAGGCTACCTTAAGCCCATGCTGAGTGCTGAAGATGATTCATCTGCATGGCTGAATTCTTTGTAGCACCTGTGATGATACTGGCTTTTGTCCCCCTAATGCTCTTTCTTGTGTAGGGTGGAAACATGGAGGATGGGTGGCAGCAATGTGTGGTGGGTTGCACATGTATCAGGATTTCTGTTTCTTCTACTCTCAAGTTGTTATAGTATCTCTTCCTTTTCTTTTTCTTTCAGTAAAGTTGATGGGAGAAACCCTGCTAGTTCTGCCTACTTAGTAAATAGTCCATATAAGCAAAGAGCCTTTTTAGTGGTAGCCTTACAACTAGAGAATTTGTTTCCTTTTGAAAGCCAGATAAACACGACTTTAAGACTTTTAAAGGGGACAGTCTTATTCAAAGGCTTTTTTACAAGGATTAATTGTTGGGTGTTTTTATCTGCCCACAGTCCATTCATATCACTTGTCTCTTTCCTTTTTTAATGATATTTTGCAGAGGTTGTAGCATATTTTTTATTTGTTGTTGTTGTAAGATACCTTAAGTTCTCTTGTATGAAGAAAGGTGGTGTAGAAATCAGTAAACAATGAAGAGGCTAAATACCTGAGCGTACAATACTGCTGCCCATCTCCCCAAATCATTGCAACATGGCAGAATTTACTAATCTCCATATGGTCTCTTGTCTCCTGTATAATCCTGATCTTAACCTTATCCATTTTCCCTCCTTCATAACCATCTTCCCTATAAACAGACTTGTCTGTTGCCTACCATTTCTCTTCTTTCTCTCCATTCCTCTTTCCTCATTTCTTCCTGATCCACATTTGACATTCTCTCTCTTGCCTGATGGGCACTCTGTTTGTGGCAAGATTTCATCACCACAAGCACAATGCAAGATAATTTCAGAAATGGCACAGACAGTGTGAGCTGGGAAGATCGGTAGGTGCTGTCAGACCACTTTCTGTAGCATGCCTACTCATCACTGCCCCTCTTCCAACAAACTGCAGAGATGTGATTAAGTTCACAAGATATAAAATAACAAGAGCCCTGCTGGATCAGACCAAAGGCCCAACTAGTCCAGCATCATGTTCTCTCAGTGGCCAACCAGATGCCTGTGGGAAGCCTGTAAGCAGGACATGAGTGCAACAGCAACTTTTCCTATTGGTTCCCCCCAGCACACTGCCTCTGATCTTAGCTGTAATATACAGCCAACATGGCTAGTAGTCTTTGATAGCTTCATCCTTCATGAATTTGTCAAATTGCCTTTTATAGCTGTCCAAGCTGATGTCCATTATTGCACCTTGTGGTAGTCAAATCTGTAGTTTAACTATGTGCTGTGTGAAGAAGTATTTCTTTTGCCTGTCCTGAAATTTCAAACATTCACTTTCATTGGATGGTCCAAAGTTCTAGTATTATATGAAAGAGGGAGAAAAAAGTCCTGTCTGCTTTCTGCATAGTGTGCATAATTTTCTGCACCTCTATCATGTCCACCTTGCCTTTTTTTCTAAACAAAATCCCAAATGTTGCATCCTGTCCTTGAATGGGAGATGCTGCAGCCCCTTGATCTTTTTGGTTGCCCTTTTCTGAATCTTTTCCAACTCAACCACTAACTGTACTAGTTTTCTCCTGGAAGGTGGCATTAACTTCAGCATTCTGTGATGCATTGTGCCCCCCTCCCCCCCCCGCATGAGATGCAACACAAGGCAAGATCCTGACCTCAATAGCAATTAGCCATTCCCCCCTCCTTCCCTAGAATATAGGACAATATCCCTGTTAGCCAGATCTTATTTTTCTCGGTTTTTCCCCCTGCCACTTCTTACTTCTCAGATACTGCAGGGCAACATGTAAGTTTCTTCACTAAAATCCCACTCCCTTATTCTTGCCTAAATTACAAGAATGTATTTGACATTCTCTTTTCTCACAAAAGTGCTTGAAAATTAGCTAACTTTTCAGTTCCATAATCACTACCTGGACCAATTTCAAACTGATTTGACCCATCCCCCAAGCTTTGCCTTTTTGTTGATTGTGTTTGTATAATATGTGCTACTTATTTTACTGTGCTGTACTTTTGTTCTATGAGATATATTGTTCTGGGTTTTCCCCAAATATATCCAAAGATTTCTGCTCCGTAACAAATGCTACTGTTATCAGCTGCAGTCTCTTTTTAGAACCCCTCTCCACAAATAATTTTAATAATGTCACTGAAACACCATACCTTCTTTTATTTTACTTTATTATAGTTAATATTCACATTCATTGGGAATTTGTATTTCTGATTTTTGAGGGGTAGAGGCATTTCTTAACTCAGTTCATATCAATTTGTTTGATTTAGGTTTTATAGTATTTTGCTCTTTAACTTGCAACCTGCTGTTCTAAGCAGCTCAGGGCAGCATTTTCTCTCATTTTTAATTTTCCAGTGAATTTGGTTAGGGTAGCCAAGAGGTTATGACCAAGGCCACCTAGGGCTAATGCAGATGGGGGCGGGAGAATCTCTTAACCTTGATCAGAGTCAACATTTCTGCTTGTCACTCATATTGTGGTGAATGTTTCATTGCCCTCTGGTGAAGATGACAGTAGGAACTCTACTCTGTTTTGGAGCAGGGATCACCCCATTGTACAGTTTTGGAGGGCTCCATGCAGTGACGGGAGGGGAGGATCCAAACAACTTTTCTAGCTCATAAGCTAGAAAACAAAACTGGCTGTTTTCATGGTGAGGCATTTGGTTACCCTATTAAAACAAGCCCCAGACTGTCTCCAAAAGGAAAGATGGAGGAGTGGCTATTTTGGTGGCAGATAGCCAAGCGACTCGGAATGTCTTTGGCCAGCTGGCACCAAAATAGCCCCCTACTCAGCCTGAAAAGTTTGTACCTGGAGAAGAGAGCAGGGGCAAGATCTATGGTTGCCATCCTATGCACACTTGCTCGGGATTAAGCCCCATTTAGCACACTTGCTTTCAAAGTAAATATGGATAGAGAACGGTGTGGTCCTGATGACAACAGATGTTGGCTTGGCTGCAAAAGTCAGCCAAAACTTGTGGATCAGGGGTGAGTCAAAGAACTGTGACCTCTTATCTCCAGCCTGAATTGTCTCCTCCCACTTCACAGAAAGAAAATCCCTCCCACTCGTCATCTGATTTCAGCTCCATAGCCATAGGATTTTATGTGTATGTTAATTAGAACTCATGCAATTGAAAATGAGCATCAGTTGTCCTCAAACTACCCTGAGACACATGATGAGATGGTCATAAGAATAAGCCCTTATATATTTCTGAACTGGAATGTAATATTAAATCCAAGCGTTAATGTTTGAAAATTCTAGTTTCTCATTTTAGATTAAGGCTTTTCTCCCCCTTTAAGGTGGTGCATTTGTTTTGTATTACTTACTTTGGATAAAATCTCTGAAAATCACTTGCTAGATGCAATGTTAGCTTGCCTAGCATTAGACAATGTAGTCTGCAAGACTTGCTGTCAAAAATTGTGCTTTTCATAGAAATAAAGCAAAGAGATCTGAGATAGTGTGACTGCTAAGCTTCAGTATAAATTAACTACTGGATTCTTGTTTCTCACCGACAGGTTAATGACCCCAGAGGGTGAAATTAGATTTGTCCACAAGCAGATGGGCTTAGTACCAGGCTGGGGAGGAGCTGCCAGGCTCGTACAAATCCTTGGCAGCAGCCCTGCCCTCAGATTGCTGAGTGGTGCCATAAAACTGGAGCCAGAGAGTGCCCTTCGTATTGGCCTGGTAGAAGCAGTGTTGTCCTCATCTGATGAACCTGAATCGCTAGAAGAAACACGCACGTGGCTCCAGCCATACACAAAAGGCCCTGCTGCAGTAATTCAGGCTGTGAAGAAAGTAGTTTCAACAGGACGAGAGCTGCGGTTCGAAGCTGCCTTAATGACAGAAAAAGAGACTTTTGGAACTGTTTGGGGTGGGCCTGCCAATTTACAGGCCTTAGCTCAGAGAACAAAACATAAATAAATTATACACAAAAGTAGCCTGGATATTTCTTTTCCAAATAAACAGCTGCTGCCAAATAGGGATTTGTAGGAAACGGTTAAGAATTTTATCAGTTCAGTGGGCATTGGAGTACATTTGGTTATAAGCCCCTGTACTCTGATTACAGCTAAAGAGAGATTACAGCGCAGAGAGGTAAGCGGCGGCAACACAGCCAAAGCTCTGCTCACGGCCGGAGTTCGATTCCAATGGAAGAAGGAAGTTGAATCTCCAGTAAAAGAGGTCGAGGTCCTCTCAGCCTTCCATCCATCCGTGGTCGGTAAAATGAGTACCCGGCATATGCTGGGGGGTAAAGAAAGGCCGGGGAAGAAACTGGCAATCCCACCCCATATATATGGTCTGCCTAGTAAATGTCGCAAGACGTCACCCTAAGAGAAACAACTCGCACTATAAGTGCGGGGACAACTTTACCTTTAGAGATTAGGAAAATTTGTTCTTGAAAAATAAAAGAAAGGCTGAGACTTCTATTGCAGGAGCTTAGTCCCAAGTAGGGTAAAAAAAGATTCCCTTACAGCAACTAACAGCATATTGCAAGTGGATACTGTATGCTTATGGAGTCTGCAAATCACCAGGGAAACACTCACACCAAGCCGTGATGGAGTATGTCCCAATAACTGCACAGGATTGTGTCTCACTTGTGTAGTAATTATATTTTATTACAAAAGTACTTGGGATATTCGTTAAAACAACTTTTTACGAGAACAACTCACCTAGGTCTTCGTGCAGATAAAAGTTAGCAGACATGTGAACATCCTTTAAATTTAACTACTCTTATGAAATACCAGTGATGATTTCTAACCTGTGCATCAAAGGCATATTTTATGAATGTCCCAAACTTGCTTTGTGAGTAGGTCCTAATTACTCCAATTGACCTTATTTGCTCCAGTCAGGCTATGTAAGAAAACATCTTCAGGTTTACTCACACCTACAAACTTAGTTGCATACAAATTTCATTTGCAATATACAACTAATAGCTGGGACAGATTTTTTTTATGTAAGTTCTGTTTAAGAAAAGCTGCCTGTTACCTTTTTATTTTATCAAAAATATTTTGGAAATAACAGCTGCTGGGTGCCTGTAAAGGTAATGGGATAAAAATGCGGCTCTAACTCAAGCTTCCTAACATTAGAAAGCACTTTTGGCTGGCTGCTTTGTGGAAACAGTTAATATGGACATTGGTGGGCTTTTTTTACAATATGTTTGATGCAGAAACTCCTTCGTACTAGTGTTAGAACTGTAAGAGCTTCAAGTCAAAACAAGAAATTGCTTCTATTCTTTTTGTAATACTGTTACTGGCGTTTCTTTCTAATAGTAACCCTGCTATTTTTCTTTTTATATGTCAGCTTAGAGAAAATAAGGGCTTTTTGTAGCCAGTAATTACAGCTGTTGATTAAGCAAACAAAAGAGTACAGATTTGTTTTGTTTTTTAGTGATATTGTACACTTGGTGTACAAAATGACATATCAGGCAGTCCCTTGCAGCAAGAGATTTGCAGTGATGGGTGTTGCATGATTTGAAATGTATCAACTTAGCTTGCCGCTTCTTCTTTGTAACTCGCTCATCCTAAAGAAATACTAGTTTTCATAATAGGTTTTCACAGCTCAAGACACCATTGCTAACCTACTGAGTGCAGAATTAGGGCAAATATCTGTACTTCACTTGAGATTAGATAAGAGCAGGTGCTGTAACAGCTAACAACTGCACTTGGAAAACAGCAAGACCTTCCTCTTCCTAGCTCAAAGCGTGGTGTGATATGAAATAAGACCCTTCCCCTTTTGGAGGGGGGTGAGTCATAGTAAGCCTGCATTTTGGCTTATCAAGACCAGACAGGTTTATAAGTCCCTGCTGGAGGCTAGTACAGAAAATCCAAGAAGTCTACAACTAGGCTCTCTGAATTCACTTAATTTGTATACTCTTAGAGCGGTCCGTAAATTTGCTTGATATTGCAGCTGCTTTGTTGAAAGGAAGGCATGGTGCTGGGGTGTGTAAGCAGAATATGCTGAAGATCTATATATCATTAGAGCCCCACAAATACCTGAAATAAATTGTTAGCAGAAACATTGGGAGAGTAGTCTTAATGGTAGACACTCAGGTGCTATGTCGACAAAATAAGATTTATTCTTGTCTTGAGATTAAAGCTTTACATTAGCTGAATGTTAGAGGTGCCTATACTTGGAGCCTTATCTTTTCCCTGACCTAAAAACCTTAATTATCTTATGAAACTAGTTCAAGCATGAGACTGAGCTAAATTATTTAAATTTGCATAAATCACCTATTTACTTGGACTTAAAAGTATACTGTCTCCTGTTCAGTTCCTGTGGGGATAGATAAAACATATGCTCAAAGCTGTGTGAGATCCATGTACAGAAACAGGCTGACTTTCATGTAGCTGGAGAGATCTCTATCCAGGTGTAGTTATGTGCAACTAGAGCTTGATTGGTACAATTTAATAACTAGTTAGCCAGTTCTGCCACTTTTGATATGAGGACCACACGGGTTGTTAAGCTTGAGAATGGACGGGAAAGAATAGCTTTGCAGAATTACCGAGGTCTGTGTTGAATGCTTGACACTTTACTAACAACATTCACCAAACAATACCCAGTAACCGGGCACTTAGCAAAAGGGATTTCTATTTTGTGCTATTCAGCTGTATTAAATAGGTGTCAGAAATTCCATCTTTATGCAAAAAACTGTTGCCATGGCTTATGATCATGGCTTTGGAATGGAAGGCTGCTAGTCTTTAACTTCATGCACAAACAGTACCCAGCTCACATGGTTTGATATAACATTTGTTGACACTTTTCAGTGTTTATGCAAGCTTGTTATATGTGAAAGCAGCTAGTGCTCAAGAGGTGGAAGGTAAGAATTGAAGCACAGACAGTAACTGGAACAGAGTGTGGGGTTCAAGGTCTTTATCTTTCCATCTTCAGGTACTACACTATCATTTTTAGATACTGAACACTACTTGTACTCAGTTCCTATATATTACTTTCAAAGGAAACATCCATAAAAACATATTGAAACCAGTGAAATGATAGTAGCTTTCTGCACATTTGACAGCCTTACAGGAGAAGTCTTTGCAAAATGTTTCTCATTTCAGTATGCTTATATGCTGCAGGCTGTCTTACAACTGCTGTCATATTGCTATATCTTCTCTATGCAGGGAAAGGTAGGGTTATTTAGTGCTTCCTCTGTTGCCCTGAATGGCTACAATATGCACATTGAAACATTTCCTGCATAAATTATTTAGGCTACAGTCCTACAGCTGGCCAAAGGCTAGCTAAGGAGACATAGGAGATGGTGTAAGTACTGCTCTACTGATGAACAGGAAGGGCCGTGGGCAAAACACCTACATCAGAGACCTCTCACTACACCCACAAAAAACTTGTTGGCAGTGTTCTTGGCAAGTGTAGGACAAAATAGTATGCTCTACAGCAGTAGTTCTATGAAGTGCCCCTGCTGTCCCAACATTATGCCAGCTCTGCCCCTTCCCCACAAGATAGCAGGGATCTAGATGTGATGGTTTTTCCACCAAAGAATCTACACCCCCCCCACCTCACACAACAGGATGTCTCTGCCTGATACCATAGAAGCCTGAGAAGTATGTTTTCATAGATGATGCTTAGGCAGAAAGCCAAACCACAGGTTGATATTTTGGTAATCTCATTACATAACAAATTTCTGCTGACTTCCCATCATTCTGACAGATTAGGCACTGCAGAAGAAGTGAATGAGCTTTAATAATGCCATATCTGACACCATTTTCAAGCTATGGACCCTACTGTTCAAGAATCTTGCTTTCAGACGTGTAAATGTTTTAATCATCTTCGACACCAGATGTGTTTCATGCTGATTTTCAATGCACTTATGCAGTGTCCATTCCTCCTTTGGTAACTGCCTTCAAGATGACATGGTTACGCTCCCGTGTGGAAACAGAGCGCAGATAGTTGATAAAATGTAGTTTATTAAATTATAAATTTTGTAACAAAAACAAGACAGTACAAGACACAAACAAGCTACAGGGACCAGACAGAAGAGCCAATGAAGACACCATGAAGTGTTTACAAGTAAAACTCTGCAACAAACATTATTTTACATTTCATTGAGGAAGATGATTGCTCTTCGTTTAGTAAAACATCTGAACTTTAGAAGTCACACCTACTGTATGTTAAAATTAAGCATCCTGTTCATACCCCCAAATCTTGTTCATTTCCAGTTTGGTTTGCCTTCCATACATCAATCCATGCAGATAGTAAAGATTCTTATGCAACAAAGAATGATGACAGTTCCAAGTTGTATAGTGAATACACATTGGTCAAAAGAGGGACAGGGTTTTACTGGGGGGACAGAAACATACTACAAAATAAAATATGAGACATTTATGAAACTGGGTATTGCTAAGTAGCTGTCAAATCATTAACACACCCCCAGTTTTTTCTTCAAACATGGAGTCTTCCAGCCAGGACATATTAAGAGATTTTCTTAAAGTTAGAGGACTAGTTTGGTTTTCCCTTTCCCCTCATCCCACCCTGAAACGCGTTAATTACATTGCTAGGCTGGAGTGCAATGCAAATACAGACAAAATGTACATATACAAGACTGAGTTTTCAAAACATGGCTCTAGATTTAAACTTCAGTTATTGTGCACTGTCCATCAGGCCTTCTAGATCTTACACTGGTGCTTCCCACCCCACTCCCCACCACTGGTCTATCCAAGGCTGACTGATTTGCATTCAGATGTCTCTGCTGAGCAGAGGATACAGGCAGCTGAAGTTGGGCAGACACATCCTCACTATCGCTGCTAGCATCCGATTCTGTTTCCTCAATGGAGGTGTCAAGAACTGGCACCCTACCAGAAGACGATGATTCATGGTCTTCTTCTCCCTCACCCCTATGGCTCCTTTCAACCATACTGTCTCCATTTATTTGCAGGTTGGCAAAAGAGTTCTCTAGAGTGCTTGCATCAGGTGATGGTGTTGCAGGGCTTGTCGGCTGACCATCTAGTGAAGGAAGGGGTCTAACGGAAATAGTCGCTAGAGGCTGCCCAGCAGCAGCTCCTAGAGCTGGTGTACTGTCTGCACCATCAGCAGAGCTCTCTCTTGCTAGATTGACAGCATTAGAGTCACAGTCCAATCTAAGCCCAGCCACTCCCTTCTTTGGGATATCTATTATGTCCCGTTTTATTTTCCTGCGGCGTCCATGCTCATTTCTCCTATACTGAACCATGTTCTCAAGATCTGCCACATACAAGAACCCAGCAATTAACATTTCAGTGCTCTTTTTACCTTTCGAAAAGGCATCTTCAAGCTCCCTACTGGTACGTTCATCATACTGCCACCATCCATTTCTGCCTTCATAGTACCAAGCATATTCCCCATTGCCTCTACTGGCTGCTTTAAGTTCCTCAGGTGAAAGTAAGGTTGGCTTATCAAGAAAGTCCTCCGGGATCTCCTGACGACAGAGTGCACATCGCTTTCCCAGCCAGGAGGCTCCTTTCACACACAGATAACAGAAGACATGTTTACAAGGTAGACTCACAGGGTGGACACATGTTTGCAGACAGATAGCACATTCAGGGACCATAAGAGGTGGTACTGCACTAGAACAGGATTCATTTGCCTTCCTGTTTGTGGGAAGCATGTTGATTGAGTGATCAATCTCACCACAACCGGCCATCCTAGAGAGGATCAAAAATATCATAATTTGGCAGCATCTATTGTTAACCTGCATTGCCCAACTATAAGACTTTATCCTCAACTGTTAATAACATCTGAATATTTTAATGTTACAAAAGTATACATGAACAGGAAAGTATAAGAAGCCTTTGATAAACTGACAAAACCAAGTAACAATCTGCAATGAGAACTAGTCTTTTGCAGAAAATGAATGTGGATTGCAAGATCTGGACTTAAGCTGTTGTCTGGCCATGTAGCTCTCTCTCAACCTCATACAATTGTTACAAGAATAAAGTGAGCCAACCTAATACATAATGCCCTGAATGGCACGGTGCAAATATGATAAACAGAGTTTGCAATACCACACTAGAGAGATGGTGAAACACAACTGTATTTTAATGTTTCAACATCAGGATAACTGTATGCCAGAAAGATTTTGTGTCCAATCTCTACCACTACTGCCAGGAAGTATTAAGACTTTTTTGCTGATTCTTAAGTCTGCCACACTCAAAATTTCCAACTTCTCACACTGGTAAAAAGCCTGTTCCAAAAATGTATACTACTATAGTTCAAAGTGTAGAAATCACCTCATTAAATCGTGTGGTATGCTGTCCAGAAAAATATTGTATAAAACTCTATTTCATTCAGTACTGTCTTTAAAAAGTCAATTGGGTAGACAGTACACAGTACCAAGATCTCTACTGCACAAGTTAACGGGCCAGAATCAGGAAGACTATGAGGTAACATTTTCTGAATATTTGTCTTTCACAAAACAATAACCCTGTATCCTACGACAAACTCAATTTAAGATGCTACACTGTTATAATAGTGCAGTCCTTTAATATATGGGAGGGCAGGTTTCAGGTTTGTGGAATCTACTTTGATTTTACTAGAGATCCACCAACCAGCACCAGGTGCAAAATACATACTTAGAATTAAAGAATCCTGAACCCAGGAATTTGTTTTTGAGTACCAAAACTGAATGGAGGTCACAGTCCTTACCAACAAAACTCTACTGCTGGTTACAAACTCGGTTCTTCATATCAGCAGTATATGGGAGAGGGGTGAGGGAAGCCATACTGTTGCCGTTGTTAAATATTTGAGAGTCAGAAATCCTTGCTGATCTTCAAATCACTGAGAGATCTACAAGTAGATCCTGATCTACTTTTCGCCCACCCCTTCTTTAATAGACTAATATGTTGTTGAGTGAAAACAAGTAATTTTAATTTATGTTTAACAGACTGTGCTTTAATAAGTACTTTTAGTAGGTTAATAGAAGAAAGGAAAATAACTGGAAAACACAAATGTTGGTTAGTGTGGGGCATTTTTATATAAAAAACGCCTGCACGAATGGTTGCCATGCAACTCAAGGCTCATTTGGATACAAGTTGATTATCTAGATTCACTTCAATATGGTTCCTGGCTAAGAGTGTGCATCAGCTCCAGGTATGCCCTGAATTATGAGGCAAACTGGGTGCGAGGAAGGTTCTCAGGTTTCTGAGTTGGATCATGGAGTTAACAAGGTTCTGTGGCCTTTGCCTGTGCACACAATAATTTCCCCTTTTTCTGAGAAACTAATCTAAGATGACTGGGTACACACACAGCTTGAGAGGGGAGGAGGTGGGGGGGAGATCTTTCATTCTGACAGACAGGTCTAGCATTTAATCACTGTGAATTATTTTCCCTGGGCCTTCCACAATCACAGTGATTTCAGGGAGGAATTAAACATTGTTTTTCACATGATCCATGTCTTTCCCTATGGAAGTCAATGAAGAGTTCTCTTTGGTATCCCCAAAAATCCATGGGGGCAGAAGCATCCCCTCCACTGACCTTTGGGCTAACACTCTTCCCTGGGGATCTATGTTGCTTTTCCCACGCACACCCATGATTCTCACTGTACTCGCCCCAAAACAGCAAAGCCTGACCTTGTAGAAGAACCACTGTAGCTGTAATTCTGACCATGGGGTGATCATGACAGCCAATTACATGCAATTCTGTCAGAAAACCCAGAAGTATAGATTTTTCCTTTGTTTAGACGCCCCCTACTTCAAAGGTGCCCTACACAAAACCCCCTGGATGTATCTGCCTTTAATTTGGCAAGCTTAATCCAATCTGGAGGGGCTGCTATGCCTGAAAACATGATCTACTTCTGTGGAAAGGGAAAAAAGCTATCGTCATATTTAGTTTCCCCATGATATTTAATGGGGATATAGAGGAAATCAGACCTCATTTTTAAAAGATCTACCTAGGTCCCAAATAACAATTCAAATTGGAAAGACAGAGTGGCTCCAAAACGTATCAGCCTGCTTCTTAGAACTACAAATACAAGTTGAACCTTGTGGCCAAGCCTGGTTTTGTCTTGGTCATCCTGGTAGTCTATGCTGGGTGAAGGACAGGGAGGGTAGGATCTGGCTAACTCCATTATCTCCCTCAATGGCTTTAAGTACTATTCACAATGTTATCCATCTGGATGGGTGCTTGGTTTGGGAATAGGAGACATGGAATTTCAGTGCTTCCACTCCTATCTGGGTGGCTAATTCCAAAACATTGTGCTGAGGACAGGGCTGTGGAGTCGGAGTCGGAAGCACTTTTGGGTAGAGTCGGAAGAAATGTACTGACTCCGACTTCAAAATAAAATTAATATTTTAATATTAATACATTAATATACATTTGCCATTTATGAAGGAGTCAGAGTCAGAGTCAGACAGTAGAAAAATTAATATACATTTGCCGTTTATGAAGGAGTCGGACAGTAGAAAAATAGAGGAGTTGGAGGTTTGACATACCGACTCCACAGCCCTGGCTGAGGGACTACTATTAAATCCCTATGAATCTAGGCTGACTGGTCCAAAATGTTAACCTGCTGTTTAACAGCTATACAAATTTATTCAGGAGATTGGTGGTGGGAGATAGCCATCAATGCTACACACAGACAGAGCCAGTTCTTTTACCAGTTCTAGACTTTTTACTCTGCGTCCGACCTAATGGTTCACCATGTCAAGTACAAGTCATACCTGAACTCTGAATTCACAACTCGGACACATACAAGATCTATATCACATTGACCTTACCTTTTTTCTTCTTATCACTTTTCTTGATACATATTGCAAACTTAAATCATCTTTAACCAAGTGCTGAGTGCCTTGTTTTCCACTTATAAACTTAATCTTCTTGCATGCTGCTTCCTGGACATAAGCAATGTCAGTGTTCCACTGCAAGTTAAGGAAAAAATAAAGTACTATCAGACTTAAGAGTAACCAAATATTTATAAATGTAGTTCATAAATATAAATATCACCTTTCTGCCCAACCACCCATGATAATACTTCTTAATTGTTATATATATACACAATAACAATAATAATGGCTTACAACAGAACATACACAAAAAGAAATGCGGAGAAAATAAGCAAATTCAGGAATCAACTACTTTATACTGTTACATAATGAGCAGGTCGAAAGTGACTGCACGAGTTCTGGGAGAGAAGGAGCCAAATGGCAGTTGGTCCCAGGCAGGTCAATGAAGGGGGCTACACTGTCTTGTCTCTCTTGCACTGGAGCGCAATATTGCTGCCAATAGGGTTGGATCTAAGAGCAGAGGAGGCAATGGCAAAGCTTCCAGCAAAGCCAATGGCCTTCCATTTGGAAGTTCTTCCACAGGAAATTCAGTGACATGCATATGCTAAAAGGTTATTTACATCTGAAATATTTTTTTATTCAATGGACAAGTTCTCTAAAGTCCCTTTAAGATCACAGAGGCACTGGGTTGGAGAAATTGGTTAACAGCTTGCCTTGGATGGAGGTGCACTCCCCCTGAAGGAGGTCTGCAGTCTGGGGATGGCAGCCTCAGTGGCTACAAATGCCTTTTACCAGCTGCATATGGTACAACAGCTAGAGCTGTTCCTAAACTGGGAGAGCTTGACCACAGTAGTACAAGCAGCATTGGTGACTGGATTACTGCAACACATGTTATATGGGGTTTCCCTTGCACTTAATCTGGAAACTGCAGTTATTGCAGAATGTTTCAGTGTAGTTGCTGGCAGAAGTCAGACCCTGTCAGCCAGCAGAGATCTGCACTGGTTGCTGGTTTGTTACTAGACCAAGTTCAAGGTATTAGTATATATAATAAGTACACTATGAGCATATAAAGCCCATAGTAGCCTGGGACAAGTTTACTTGAGGAATGGCTCTATCCCATATATGCCAACTCAATCGCTTCATTCTGCAGAACTGCCACTGTTCTGCATTTATAAGAAACTGATCTTTTAGTGTGGCAGCACTTGCACTTTAGAACTCCCTGCCTATTGACATCAGGCAGGCAGCTGTGCTGTACTCGTCAGTGCCTGCAAAAACATTTTTGTACAGGCAAGCCTATCGAGATATTTAGAAATTGACATGTGTCTTAATCTGTTTTTGGTTTAACTGTTGATTTTAATTTATATATATAGTTCTTACTTCTACTGACAATTTTAAGGGTTTTTTTAAACTGCTTAAGAGGTTCTATTCACAACCAAATGGTATATAAATTTGTTAAACAAAAATTTTAAAAAATCACATGGCAATTAAAGTAAGCTGCTCTGAAAAATAAATTAGTCCCCCCAGAAGGCTGGGAAACCTTCTGAACAGCAACAGCCATTATATTATTTCTTTAATATTCTCTTGGGATTGTTAACGCAGGATATCCTGAGTCCTGCTGTTTCAGGGCAAAGACACTCAAAATTCAAGTCCTACTATTTCACCTAATATGATGCTCTTCTTTCTTCTGCATCATCTTCAACCTTTTCTCATGGCAACCCTGAAACTCACCCAACCAAACTGAATGGTTCTGATTCACAGCATTTACCAGTCCTGTTTAGTTCAAGTTTTTAAACACAATAATTTGTGTCTAGACCGCTATCTAACCAAGATGCATTACATTTCATTTTCTGCAAGTTACACTGAAAGGCAGCTTTTATTGAACTTGAGAATGCAGCATTTTCAATTGCCTAAGCATACCTATTTAAGTGATTTTTTTGCTGCATACATTAGACTCATCTCGTATAAATACAGCTGAAAAAGTCAACAAATCAGTAAGACCTGCAGAGAGGTTATTGGTAAAGTTTGGGCTGAACTTCCAATTAAAACCTTTTGAGTAATGACCTCCATACTGAAGTCCTTTGTCTGCCACATATAATTGTTTTACAACTTTTTTTAACAAGAACTAAAAGCAGGTTATACAGGTATCGTGATTTTTTCCCCTTTTAAAACATATTTCTATGGCAGAGAAACACACTCAATTTGGATTGCCACTTTTAGATTTTTACTAACGGATGATGACCAGATGCTATGTTAAACAGTAGAAAAAGCTTTTAAGTTACAATTGTAACTCCATATGTTATTTTTAAACTAATCTTTTTTACCCATCATATTACTTCCCCCGTTTCTCTCTGGGCCCCATAGTGGGCTCCTCTCAGCATCAACACAGCTCTATCTGAACTCCTCATTCCACAGTGCAAGTTTCCCTACCCAATATCTTACTCTTTTCTCTGTATCCCACAACAGTTCTCTATCCGTAGGACCATAGGTCTCTGCACTTCCATCTCCTGTAACACTGTACTTCATTGCTGAAGACCCTATTCTTTCTCTACCGCAGGTCTCCATTCTGCCTTTATTCACTGTTTTGTTTGTGCCCTCTCTCTCTCTCATCCCTGATGTCTACCCCTTCATGCTGAGTTCTACATCAGAAGCACACAAGCTCTTCACTTTCCCAGAAATTCATACAGCATGTGAGCCTCAAACATAAATGGGCTCTGCAATGCAGCTAGTGGTTGTATGAGGCTACAAAAACTGGCACAAACTCTGTAACATGCCCCTAAATTCAGGGAGCGGAGAAAGGTATACATAGTGATGCACTCATTCTCCCATCTCCACTTTTGATAGACAAAGGAAAACACAGGAAAAGAATGCAAACAGGCATTTGAAATCCCCCCTGAGAGATTCAGCCAGCCTTATGTTGTACATGATAGTTAATAGTATTATCCATCTCATAATTTAAGTTGCCTGTTAGACAGGACAAATTTGTTATGAAGAACAGCTGCATTGCAACAGCCTTTGAATCTTAGGTATATACTACTTGAAAGTCACAATGTTTTCTACCTGCAAGGATGAAACAATCTCCAATCCACTGGATAGAAGGAAGAAAGATGAATAATTAAATGTGGAGAGTTTTGATAGTGTGCTTTTTACTGAAATAAGCATGTAATTATCTTTAGGAAAAGAATCACAGTATAATTATAAGATTAAAGTGTTGAAATAATTTTTAATGGCTATCAGTGCTTTAAAGGCAAGTATAGTAAGTGCTTTTCAGTCAAAGGATAGTAAAGACATTTAATCTGTCATACGCTGAAGACCCAGTAGTTATAAACTCTTCTAGTTAGATTGAAATACATGAATTATACTTTCATCTATCTTTATACCAAGAAACTGTGTGTTTTATTTTGTAGAACACTGCTTATTTACTTCTAACTAAACACTGGCCCAATTAGGACAGTCTTACAGCACCTCTGAAGAGATTCAGGTTTGGGGAATATGAGGATACGGAGTTTGAGAGGCAGAGAGTAATCACCAAGAAAATCCCCTTGTACCAACATAGTGTAATGACAGTATTAAATGAACACTCTTGCTTATGAGGACAGAGAAGAAGTGTTCTATACACATCATGTAGTTCCCAGGACATTTGGTGATAAGATACCCAAAAGAGGTAGGCTACCATCATTGTTGAGCATGTAGGTCACCTTGCTACTCCAGTGGCCTGTGTGCAATGAAATGGGAGGGTCAGCAGCTGGCACGTAGGTGGCATAAATCTTGCTCCAAATCTGACCAGACACAGGTAAGGTTGCACCATTGTTCCTACCATGTGGCAATGGTGAAGAAAGCCTACTTCTCTGCCACCACTGCATCCACAAATAGCCAGCTGGCACAGCTTTTCCAAGTGGTGAATGGGCTTTTGTCATCTGGCCAAGAGACCATTGCTCTGATACCCTTGGAAGCCTGCTGCAACAACTTTGCAAGACACTTCAGGGACAAAATTGCTCAGATTCAGACAGAGTTGGACGTCACAGTTAGAGCAAGTCCAATGGAGGCATTGAAAGCACTGCTCCATCTGCACTGGATCAGTTGCAATTACTGCGGCCTGAGGATGTGGACAAGCTGTTTGAAGAAGTGCGGGCAACCACCTGGCCCCTGGCCCATCTTGGCTTCTTAATGTTAGCCACAGGGGGTTACCTTGGTGGGTCCATGGAGTGATTCACTGAAGGAGGGGAAATTACTATCTGCCTTGAAGGAGGCAGTGGTGTCCCCCATCTTTAAGAGGACCTCTCTGGATCCAAAAGTGTTTAACAACTATCACCCAGTGGCAAATATTTCCTTTTGGGGCAAGGTGCTCAAGAAGGTGGTAGTGGTTTAGCCTCAAAGCATGCTTGGAGGAAACTGATTACTTGGATCCATTCCAGTCTGGCTTCAGGCCTGGCCATGGCACTGAAACTGCCTTGGCCACCCTGGTTTATGACACTGGTCAGGAAGCAGATAGGAGGAGTGAGACCTTGCTCATTTTCCTTGGTCTCTCAGCAGCTTTTGATACTATTGACCAGAGTGTCCTTTTGGAATGTCTCAAGGAGGTATGGATTGGGGGCACTATGCTTCAGTGGTACTGCTCATACCTCCAGGGGTGCTTCCAAAAAGCAGTTATGGGAGGCTACTGTTTGGCACCATGGAAGCTGTCCTATGGTGTTCTGCAAGGTTCCATCTTGTTCCCCATCCTATTTAACATCTATATGAAGCCATTGGGAGCAGTCATCAGGAGTTTTGGAGTTAGGTGTCATCAATATGCAGACAACACCCAACTCTATCTCATGGTTCCATCTGAATCAGGAGAGGTAGCTGAGGTGCTGAACCGATGTTTGGAGGCAGTGATGGGCTGGATGTCAGCAATAAATTGAAACTAAATCCTTAAAAGACAGAGATGTGTCCAGCATTCTCATGTCCAGGAGGTGGGAAGGCAGCCTGTTCTAGATGGGGCTGTACTCCACTTGAAGGAGCAGGTCTGCAGATTGGAGGTATTCCTGGATCCAATATTGTCACTGGAGGCTCTGGTGGCCTCAGTGGCTACGAGTGCCTTTTTCCAGCTCCGGCTGGTTTGCCAGCTTCAGCCCCTTTTGAACAGGGATGACTTGGTCACAGTACTCCATGCTCTGTTAGCTTCCAGATTAGATTATTGCAATGTGCTCTACATGGAGATGCCCTTGAAGATGACTCAGAAACTTCAACTGGTCCAAATGCAGTGCCCAGATTACTGGCTGGAGTTGCTTTTAGATCTCATATAACCCCTGTTTTAAAACAGCTGCACTGCCTGCCAGTTCATTTCTGGCCCCAATTCAAGGTGCTCACATTAGTGTTTAAAGCCCTAAATGATTTAGGTCCCAAATATCTGAAAGACAGTCTCCTTCCCTGCAGACCCTCTCAGGTGTTGAGATCAGTAGAGGGAAGTCTTTTGGTAGTTCCACCCTTGGAAGCTGGCAGCCCCAAAGTTGTGGAACTCCCTCCCCACAGAGGTGCAACTGACAACTTCATTGTACAGTTTTAGGTGAAGGCTGAAGGTGCACGTCTTTACTTTGGCCTTTGGCACCTGGTGTGTGTGTGTGTGTGTTAGGACCCACCCTATTTTGTGATTGTAGGTTGTTTTTCATTGTTTTGAATGCTGTACTTTAAAATTGTTACAACTCACCTGGGACCTCTAGGTGAAGGGTGGGTAATAAATGTTAATAATAGTAATATTTGGCCACAACCATTTATAGAAGAATTACAACTTAGAAAGATGGTCCTGTCCCATCTATCAAGTATAGATCCATATCCACGGAGCCACAACCACCTGCACAACATGCAGGAGATACGTATGTGCAAAAACCTACCATCTATATAATTCAGATACATGTCAAAAATACACATCTTAATATGAATGCTATTTTCCATGTTACATTACTTTCTTTTCAATGTATATTTTAATGTGCATTCTGAATCTCACTAGGATGTGAGGCATATATTCCCCTCCATGAATTCCATAGGAAAGTCATTACTGATGGCAATTTCCACTTAGATAACATAAAAGATATAGTTTGGAATGAAAAAAAACTTGAGCAGACATCATGAATGGAGCACCAAAAGTCTGAGGAAGCCGTTTTCCAAAATTGCTGCTGGCTGTCTTACAGCATCTATCTCATGGGCCATGGCATCCACATCCACAACATTTATGTCAAACTATAAGTTTGGGGATGAATAACCTGTTATATTAAATAATATTACAATAATGACATAATCCCAATAATTGTCAAAATATTTATTTATTTAATCTATTTATTATTAAATTTATATTCTGCCCTTCCTCCTTGAAGGAGCTAAGGACAGAAAACAGAAACACTAAAAACACTCCAAAACATATTAATACATGTTAAAACAAAGCATCTTTTAAAAAATCTTTAAAAAAAGATGTGGAAGATAACAAGAAACTGGGGGCATGCACCCCCCCCCCAAAAAAACTTTAGACCACCACACCTCCAGGAGAAGTATCCTGGATAAGACAGCATTGAACTGTGTCCAGCCTAATGCTTCATTTGGGTACAAGACATTAACAAGTATGACACCCCATGCCAATAATAGCCAAAATATGTAGAAAATAATCCATCTGGGTCTATAGCCCCCAATAAGCTTTGGATCACCACAAATCATACACTCACTGCTCCAGAACATTGTCCTCTACACACAACAGTGAACTGTGTCTGGGCTAACACTCTGGATGCAAGACCATGCCAAGAGCACAAATCTATGTGAGCAAAAGGCAAAATATGTAATAAATAAATAAGTAAATAGAGGAAGAAGTAGAGGTGTGCAGTCTACAATAATCTTTGTGCCACCCCAAATAATGCACTTAAATGTCCAGGAGATTGTTTCCTATGAGATGATATACAATTATGTCTGACCCAATACATTGCCTGAGTGTAAGACACTGACAAGAGTGTAGCACCTAGCCAATATTAGACAAAGTATCTATAAATAAGAAATGGAGAGGGGAAGCATCCCTACGAGAACCTTTGGGCCACCCCAATTATACACTCACAACTTCAGGAATTAGCTTACTCGTCTTTTTGTAATTATTGGTATGGACCCATGCACTTGTCTGCATCTTGCACCCAAACCAAGCATTGAACCGTATGTGACACTATGCCAATGGTTCCCAAACTTTTTTTGCCCACGGAACACTTGAAAATGGCTGAGGATCTTGACGAACCACTTAATGATTTATCTGCCTGTTGGAGCAATTGTAATACACTGGGCTAGATGCTGTATGATCTTTAATTGTACTTTTATTGCTTCTTTTATTTCCTATATAGAAATAAATTATATAGAATTCAAATTGGAATACAATAAAATACAATATAAAATATAAGAAGCAATAAAAATACAATTAAAATATGAATATTTAATGCAGACATACCACAGACCACCTGAATGAAGCTCATGGACCACTGGTAGTCCACAGACAAGAGTTTGGGAACCCCTGCTCTATTCCATCTCATACAAAACATATCTTGAATGTGTGCACACATGATTTGTCAAAGATTTGTGTAGAACACAACTCCTAGTTCCTTATTCTCTCCTACATATTTTGACTATTACTGGCATGGGCCCACATACCTAACAGCGTCTCTCACTTAGAAATTGTTGGAGCACACATGATTCAATGTCATACTGTAGAGAATAGTCTCTTGTATCATTTGGGATGACCCAAAGTTTATTAAGTTCTTATTGTTAAAATATAATAATGCCAATAATTGCTGGAATATATAGCAGAGAACAAGGAACAGGAGACAGGCACCCTGAAATAAGCTTTGAGCCACTATATATATCCATACCTCCATGAGAGAATTCCCAATGAGACACTCAAAGATTATTAAACATTTTTGTGAAAGGAACACTCTCCTGGACATTTGGGTCTTCATTGGGGGTGGCACAAAGCTTACTGTGGAGTACACACTTCCAGACTCTGTTGACATATTTTGTCTATTATAGGTACAGAGTCACACCCTTGATAGTGTCTTGCACTCAAAGTGTTGGACCAGACAGGGCCAAATTTGTTCTGGATGTGTACATGATTTGTAGCATCCCAAAGCTTATTTTGAGGTACATGTTGTTCTGTTCTACATATTTTGGCAATTATTGGCATTATATTACAATAACATTGTATACTACATTTGCTATTATTGAAATACCCCTACACTAGGTTGACATAAATTTTGTGGATGGTTCATGAGAGGTGCTGCATGATGATGGCCGGCAGCAAATTTGAAAAATGGCTTATGCCAACCTGCACATGTTGTCTGCTCAATTTCGTTAACATAAACAAACATAAAAACAGCCTGCTGGATCAGATCAATGGTCCATCTAGTTCAACATCTTGTTCTCAGAGTGGCTAATCAGATGCTTGTGTGAAGCCAAAAATCAGGACCTGAGTCCAACTGCACTCTCCCCTCCTGTGGTTTCCAGCAACTGGTACTAAGAAGCATACTGCCTCTGACAGGAGAGGTAGAGCATAGCCATCATTGTTAGTACCCATTCTCTTCCTTCCAAACAATGTCTTCTGTGCCATTCAAGTTGAAGTTGTCGTCAATAAGTAAGGACTTTTCTACCTAAGTCTACTACAGGAACAGAACTAACATGCCACTGAAATCCATCCAGTGTTGATAGTACCTGCAACTCAGGTACTTGTTCCAATTCGTGTCAGATCACAGCACTGATATGCAGCTACTGGAATCAGCAATATCCATTAACATCTGTTTTTTAAAGTGGCTACTATCTAATACCATTGCCATCAAGGTCCCCAGCATGCAGCACTATACACAGATAGGATTCTCTGATTAACCCTATGTTCCAATCTAAGGACTTACAGATAAAAAGGCATTTATAAAAACATGCTATGGGTTTTCTCAGAGATAGAATGTGTAAGATACCATGGTTGTGATTTCCATATGCAGAGCTACAGCTCTAAATCAGAGTATCATTAGGTACCTCATCCTAATTTTTTAAAAAATTGTACTGTTTTTAAGACTGTCTACTAACTGGGTGGCCTACAACTGAAAGGCCTTGCAAATAAATAGCCATTTCTCCGAAACAGAATACATTTTAACAATCATAGCCAAACCAATGGAATACTTAGTAGGAACAAAAGTAATTTGCCCATTCATTTCACAGAAACAGATTTCAGTCCCAGAATGTTCAATTCTAAACTCAGATACAGTATCTTTTATACTGTGATGCATTCCAGTGGGAAAAGGCTGATTCTAGTTCAGCTATCTTTATTCTCCTACCTATAGAAATTCTTACATAGTTTTTTGTTCTGATAATTCATTTTCAGTGGCTACTAGATTTTAAAAACATGTATTTGTTCTTGAATATTGCTTTATCTATGGATTTGTCCATTTTCTTTACGGCGTTTCGCTAATGTGGCAGTCTCAATTAGATGCAATTAGACTAAAGCCCCACTCATATGGCGCTTGTTCCACTTTTACGGCGGTTTTGGGGCATCGCACACCATTCTATTCAATGGATTCCACTGTTCAGCAGTTTTTGCTTTTCGGCGGGGGTCTGGAATATAACCCACTGTATGAGAGGGGCCCTACTGTATGTTTCTGACATTGGTTAACCAATTTGCTGCTTTTCAAATATAATTTCTATTTACTAACTATTCCCAATCGTCTTGTAGATCAATCAGTCAATTTCCTGTGTTTATCTGTGACAAAGTAGATCACAAACATATTTTCATTTCCCATTTACACACAGCAAGGAAAACCCAAGGCTCAAACAGGACTGCTGCAGAGTAGCTGATATACTTTCATCAAAAGTTGCCATCTTTCAGTAATCTCAACTGTAGAAATAAAGTACTTCCTGGTGCTTTCTATCCCTGTTATCTCAACACAATATAAATTCAAGTATAGACAAAATGTTGAAAATATTACCAGAAAGCATATGCAAAGAAAACTTGTAAAGTTAAAATCACGTGCTCATCCCACCTATATTGAACAATTAGGGAAAGGTGGAAGACAAATCTGACAGCTGAGTTTAAAAAGCAGGGCACTCCCATCCTTTATCCAATGATGAGAAACCCATGTCCATATTTTCAAGTTGGTAATATAAATTTAGGAACAGGACATGAACTATCAAACCAACCTTCTCAATCCACTGATAATGTACTGCGCTTCCATTTGCAGGCCTACAGTTCTAAGGTGCAATAGGCTAAGATGAAGGGTGAGATGGCCTATATCTAGTCATGGGGCAACACCTGTGGGTTAACATGCATTGAGGTGAGTGTAGCTGCAAAAGCAGCAGACAGCACACAGATGCCTGCTATGTCTGCAGTTTTCTGCATAAGGGTACAGATATCTGTTTTCAGTCATTTGTCACTGGCTACAAAAAACCACATCCAATAGTTTCCAGGCCATGTAATAACCCTCTCTGTTTAGAGTCTGGTACATCTAGGACATGTGAAGCACCTTTACATACACACATTATCAATAAGAGTATGTCTCCAGTTATATCCATAAACATTTGAACAGTTAACTTAATTAATTTGTCCAGCAAACTGTTTAATTTCACATTTTTGCCTCAAAAACCTCAGCTCCAAATGCTGAGACCATGTTGCCTGAACTGAAAAATAAGGTGAGTTCTCAACATTAGATATTTTCAACTATTTGATTCACTGCTCCAAAGTGCTCAGGACATTTAGTAACAGCAAAAAATGCAGTGACAAAGACATGTGTGCATATTAAGGTGTTGTGTAAACAGTATTTTGGCTTTAATACCCAATTCAGCTGCTATTACTAGGTTTGAAGTTTTTCAAATTGAAGACCTACAAAATTGAAAAACAATTAGTAATAGGCCTCATGATCAAAAACTTAAATTTAGTCAATCTCACCTTCTCTCAACCTAAAAGCATATTTTAAAAAATAAAATTAAAACCATACAAATTACATACCAGTGCTTATTAAAAAGGGATCTGTATGCTGCTTTTCAACCACAGTTCTTTCAAAGAAGTTTATAACAATAAAATAATATTCATAGGCAGATTATACTGCCCCCATAATGATAGAAAATCCAGAAGATCAGTTGCTGTCAATTGTATTAAACGATGGTATCCTGTGTCTCTTTGTTCTGTTCCCCTCCCCTCAAAAGTGGCGCAGCAAAGGGAGAGCTAGGACCATTTTCTTCAGGCATCCCCCACTGTTCATTTGAGGGATCTATCACAAGTGAAACAATACCTCTTCTCACCAACTAGTATTTGAAATCCTGTAACAGAGCTTTCCACTTAAAACTATAACCAGTTATCAGACCCACAAAAAGTTATCATCTCGCTTCTTACTCTATACAGGTATATCAACAATGACAGTTCTAAATTCCACCTGATCTCCTAATCTTCAAAGATTGGAGGAAACAGTTGTTTTGTTTCCCTCTTCTCAAAAGTCAGCGATTAAGACAGAGAGAGAGAGAGAGAAATGGAAGACAAACAACTACAGGGGATAAAAGCGTTCAAATATTGTCATACCCAGAAACACTCTCCTCCCCACCAAATACTAAAAATACAAAAAGAAAGAATACAAAAATACAAAAAGAAAAATACAAAAAGAAACAAGGGGGGGGAGTAAACTGGAGAAGGGTTCCCAAACACATGACCATCCGAACATATTACGAAGAGAGAGGAAGGAGCGGGGGGGTGGGAGAGAGGCCGGACCCAATTGGTGACCCCGGCGCGCGGCCCACAGGTCTGGCTCGCTCGTTCCCACATTCGGAGGGCGCGCGCGGCGGACAACGACGACGACACGGGGCCTTTGTTCGGCTCTGCCGCCCGGAATAAGAAAGACGGCTGTAGAGCTGGGGGTGGGGGGAGTCATAAAGACAGGGTGTCAGGCTTCCTCTGAGGGTGAGGGACGGCGAAAAAGGCCCCGGCCGCAAAAGAGTGCGGAGAGAGGGAGAGGAAACCTTCAACCCCAAATGGTAGACTTCGGAAGGAAGAATACTGGCAAAGCCACACAGTTCGTTAATTCACACACTCACCTTCTTCGCAGGAGCAGACACTCCGTGGCGTAATCCCTCCACAAGCAGTCAGCTGAAGGGGATGAGTCGCCGTCGCCTCTCTCACTCTCCCTCCTTCAACGGCAGCCGTCGTCTATCTTTCTCTCTCCCCCTGGCGATTAGGCTGCTCTACGCCGCCCTGCCCCCCCCCTCCGCCGCCGCGTGAGAGAGGCCGCGAGCAGGCGCTCGAGCTCCAGAGACGTCAGCACGCAAGTAGGGAGGGGCTAAAGAACTACAGGCGGATATGGGCGGAGTCAATCTCAAAACGCAACCGGAAACGAAAAGGGAGAAAATGGAGTTGTGTAGATGAGGCTGTACTGGGTGCCTTTCTCCTCTCACGATCATCAAGTGAGTTGCTCATAACGAAATCTCCCCCCCGCCCCGCGGTGGGTGAGGAAGTAGCGACTGTTCTGTGCACTTTTATTTAGGAGCCCTACCGCGTTGAGTAGGGTTCGGTGCGCAGGATGACAACTTTATTTTGCAGCAAATAAACACAGTCAGAAATGTGACATCAGGATTGGCAATGTTTGTAATCCAATGGGAGAACATTTCATTCTGCCAGCAGTCCCTGTCGCTGATCTTAAGATGACCATTCTTGGAACAAAGGAATTGTAATTAATTAAGTGGTTCAACTCCAGCGATGCAGGTGAAACCCCTGGCTGATAGCAGTGGGATTTAATGGAGTAGCCAAGCCCTAGTTAGTGCATCCTTAGCTCCACCAGTCAGGTTGGAAAATGGAGAGGGAGCAGGAAAATTATTTATTCCGTATCATTGTTTATTAAATTTATTACCCGCCCTTCACCAGTACGTCTCAGGGCAGGTCCTAAAAAGGTAAAATACATTATTAGAAACAGTTTAACACAAAAAGAGATTAAAACAAATTAAGGGCACAACCCCCAGGCTAGTGCAGCAAAGAGGCCCTGATTGTGTCTGTCACATAATAGCAGCAGAAGTATCTGAGGATCCAGTGGATCAGCTCAGCCTTTCCCTTGGGAGTAGCTTCCGCCCATTTGCCATTGGGGCACTCTGTGCTAGCTGGGCGGAAGATACCTCTGCCTCATCCAAGCTCCCTCCAGCAGATTCAAATGAAATGGACTGCCTTCAAGTCGATTCCAACCTATGGCGACCTTAAGAATAGTGTTTTCATGGTAAGCGGTATTCAGAGGGGGTTTACCATTGCCTTCCTCTGAGGCTGAGAGGCAGTGACTGGCCCAAGGTCACCCAGTGAGCTTCATGGCTGTGTGGGGATTCGAACCCTGGTCTCCCAGGTCGTAGTCCAACACTCTAACCCAGCCTTTCCCAACCAGTGTGCCTCCAGATATTGTTGGACCACAACTCCCATCAGCCTCAGCCGGCATTGCCAGTGGTCAGGAAAGATGGGAAATGTGGTCCAACAACATCTGGAGGCACACTGGTTAGGAAAGGCTGCTCTAACCACTACTCCACACTGGCTCTCCTCCAGCAGTTTAGGGGGTTGGTCTGCACTGTGATTCAGACTCTGGGTCTGAATGGAAGCAATGGTTTCCTTTCCCACTGAAATGGAAATGGACTGCCTTCAAGTTGATTCTGACTTATGGCGACCCTATGAAGAGGGTGGTCATGGTAAGCGGTATTCAGAGGTGGTTTGCCATTGCCTTCCTCTGTGGCTGAGAGGCAGTGACTGGCCCAAGGTCACCCACTGAGCTTTATGGCTGTGTGGGGATTCGAACCCTGGTCTCCCAGGTCGTAGTTTTGCCAAATTGATTGTTTTAACAACTATTGGTGCGGCTGTAAGTAGCCACTGTGCTTATTTTGTATACATTCTAGGTCTAAACTGAATTGTCGCAATCTACCTTTTTTGCATTTCATTTTCCTCCAACCCTGCTGCTTACAACTCCCCCACCTTTACAACCATGTTACAACCCTGCAATTGAGGATTATACCTCATGTGTCTGATTAAGCCAGCTCTAGTCCATGAAAGCTTATTCCATAATAAAATTTGTTATTGCTGTAATAGACTTACAGTGCAATTCTAATCATGTCTTCTCACAAGTAAGTCCTATTGAATTCAGTGGGGAATTCAGTAGTTAATGCCTCTCTACAACAAGGCAGAATTCCATCATGCTTAAAGGAGGCAGTTATAAGACCACTGCTGAAAAAGCCCTCCCTGGATCCCTCTTTACTAGGTAACTACCGGCCAGTCTCCAATATTCCATTTTTAAGCAAGATAATAGAGCGTGTGGTGGTCGCCCAACTCCAGAGATTCCTGGATGATACGGATTATCTGGATCCATTTCAATCTGGTTTCTGGCCTGGCTATGGGACAGAGATGGCTTTGGTCACCTTGGTGGATGACCTACGCAGAGAACTGGACAGGGGGAGTGTGTCTCTGCTGGTTCTACTGGACCTCTCAGTGGCTTTCGATACCATCGATCATGGTATCCTTCTGGGCCACCTTGCCGAGATGGGACTTGGGGGCATTGTGTTACAGTGGCTCCAATCCTTCCTGGAGGACCAAACCCAGAAGGTGGTACTGGGGGACTCCCGCTCGACTCCTTGGCCATTGACCTATGGGGTCCCTCAGGGTTCCATTTTGTCCCCCATGTTATTCAACATCTACATGAAACCGCTGGGAGAGGTTGTCCCGGGTTTTGGGGTTCGGTGCCATCAGTATGCTGATGACACTCAACTCTATTTCTCTTTTCCACCTGAAGCCAAGGAAGCCGTACAGGTCCTAAACCAGTGTCTGGCATCAGTGATGGACTGGATGAGGGCAAACAAGTTGAGATTAAGTCCTGACAAAACAGAGGTACTCCTGGTCTGTCGGAGGGCAGATCACGGAATAGGGATTCAACCGGTGCTGGATGGGGTCGCACTCCCCCTGAAGTCTCAGGTTCGCAGTTTGGGTGTACTCCTGGACTCAGCTTTGAATTTGGAGGCCCAGATTGCTGCTGTATCCAGGAGCGCATTTGCCCAATTAAAACTGGGGCACCGGCTGCGCCCGTTCCTGGAGCTACCTGATCTGACTAGGGTGATGCATGCCTTGGTTACATCCCGCTTAGACTACTGTAACGCGCTCTACGTGGGGCTGCCTTTGAAGACTGTTCGGAAACTTAAATTGGTACAAAGAGCTGCAGCCAGAGTGCTAACCGGGGCTGGTTACAGGGACCATACAACTCCCCTGTTACAACAGCTCCACTGGCTGCCAATTTGTTTCCGGTCAGAATTCACAATTTGACCTACAAAGCCCTATACGGCTCAAGTCCAGACTATTGACAGATCGTATCTCCCTACATGAACCTGTCCGGGATTTGAGATCTTCAGGTGAGGCCCTTCTTGTGTTCCCCACACCTTCGCAAGCACATATGACGCGGACACGAGATAGGGCCTTTTCGGTGGCCACCCCTAGGCTGTGGAACTCCCTTCCCAGTGAGGTGCGATCAGCTCCCTCCTTGCCGTCTTTCCGGCGACAAGTAAAGACTGTTTTATTTCAACGGGCATTTGGGATAGAGAACGACCAGGATTAAGTGTCATGAGTTTGGTGATTACATTATATGAATTTATTATTTAAATTGTCCGCTGTTTTTAACGTATGTTTTATGGTTTTAATTTTTCTCATAGTTTTTTAATAATATGCTCTGTATGTTTTAATGGTGTTGTTTTTAGTTGTAAGCCGCTCTGAGTCCTATTGGAAAAAGGGTGGGGCAGAAATAAAGTTTATTATTATTATTGTTATTACTCCCGGGTCATTGGGGTTAGGATTGCATCATAATACAGCTCCCCCTCTGGAAACTGCTTCATGGTGTAGTCTTGACCAAGCCTAATGCTACTTTCATGGGGTCTTACTGGCATTGCCTCCAAGAAATGTTTTGAGCACTGCAATCTTAAGCATAGTTACCTAGTGTGTGTGTGTGTGGTTACCTGATGTTTTGAAAAAGCACAGGGTGACTGTCTCCATCTTGCTCTGTTTCTGAGCATTCCTGAGGTGCCTGGTTGATCACTGTTGGATGCAGAGTGCTGCACCACATTGATCCTTGGCCTGATCCAGCATAGACTGTTCTTGCATTTCAGTATTAGAACATGACTGCACAAGAGTTGGCCCCTGTCTAGCATCTGTCCTTTCAGGTCTTCATCTTTGCCCATATTTCACTTTGCATCTCATGGTTCAGCTGCCAGTTACATGTGTAATTATCTTGTGCTGGAACAGCACAGCTTCTGACTCGCTGCACAAGCTGGGTAATTACCCATGTTGTGCCAAGAGAACTAAATGTGGTCCTGTCCTAGCCGTTGTACTGTTAAGAGAATGAATATTTAAAAGCTAACATAGGGATAACAAACATAAATCCTTTACTAACCTCAGTTCTGCTCTTTGGTCTAAAGACAATAGCAGTGTCGTCCTTTAAATGGTCTTCATTAATAAATGTAGAATAGAAGGGCTCCATAATATTTCCAAAAGGAACTCTGAGAAGAAGACTGCAAAAAATCAATGCTTTAAGTCCTCTATTACAAAGCAAATATTAATTATACCCATGCAGCGCTTAAATACCAGAATGGCAAACTGTACTGATAGAGTTCATGAGATATATTAAAGATTGTCCTGAGTTGCAGGTATATAAACACATGGTGGGGGTGGAGGTTGTAAACAGGGAGGTCAGAAGGGATGAAGTACAGAAAGGAGAGGCATTACTAGAGATGTGAAGGCCCAGAAAAAAACTGGGGGGAGGTTTCTCAGTTTTTTCCTTTCCCCCCCCCATTTTTTTCTGCTTTTTTTCTTGGCCTTCACATCTCTAGGCATTGTTACTTTCAGCAGCCGCTCACACACACACACACACACACACAACTTGTTATTAAACCAATTAGCACATGTAGTGATAAAAAAATTCTTCATCTCAGTTTAGTCCACAAGTGAACACAAAGTGGATCCACACTGAACATCTTGATGAATTATATTTCAGCGGTTTTATACAGCAGTTTCTTTTGAAGTTCCATTGTTTTCAGTATGGTGGTGAAGAAACTGATTGGTTCCCAATTGGAAAGGATGGGAGACAGGGTGTATTTTATCACCCTATTTGTTTAATCTGTATGCAAAATATATCATACTGAAAACGGGATTGGACCAAGATGAAGGAGGTGTGAAAACTGGAGGGAGAAATATCAATAATTTAAGATATGCAGACGATACCATTCTACTAGCAGAAACCAGAATTGAAACGAATGCTGGTGAAAGTTAAAGAGGAAAGCACAAAAGCAGGACTACAGCTGAATGTCAAAAAGACCAAAGTAATGACAACAGATTTATGTAACTTTAAAGTTGACAATGAGGACATTGAACCTGTCAAGGATTATCAATACCTTGGCACAGTCATTAACCAAAATGGAGACGTTAGTCAAGCAATTAGAAGAAGGCTAGGACTGGGGAGGGCAGCTATGAGAGAACTAGAAAAGGTCCTCAAATGCAAAGATGTATCACTGAATACTAAAGTTGGGATCATTCAGACTATGGTATTCCTGATCTCTCTGTATGGATGTGAAAGTTGTACAATGAAAAAGTGGATAAGAGAAAAATCAGCTAATTTGAAATGTGGTGTTGGAGGAGAGCTTTGAGGATACCATGGACTGTGAAAAAGACAAATAATTGGATGTTAGAACAAATGAAACCAGAACTCTCACTAGAAGCTAAAATGATGAAACTGAGGTTATATTTTGGACACATCATGAGAAGACATGATTCACTAGAAAAGACAATAATGCTGGGAAAAACAGAAAGGAGTAGAAAAAGAGGAAGACCAAACAAGAGATGGATTGATTCCATAAAGGAAGCCACAGACCTGAACTTACAAGATCTGAACAGGGCGGTTTACAACAGATGCAATTGGAGGTCGCTGATTCATAGGGTTGCCATAAGTCGTAATCAGCTTGAAGGCACATAACAACAACATGGCGATGTTAGGGTCAGTTTTCAAGCCCTCAGAACACTCTAACCTTAAAGTCAGCTTACAAGGAGGATTCGAAGCTGAGAGATGCAACTCACCATAAGTCGTAGTCGACTTGAAGGCGCATAACAACAACAAACACTTAAATGTTTTACTCAAAGTTTGCCCATCAGCAAGCTTTTTTTTTCAGCACCAGAGTGATTGTCAAACAAGATCAGCCTTTTGGACCAATATTATTCATTTCTTTGGTGCAAGCTTAGTCTTTTTGCTTCTCTTTCCTCAGTGAAAATTTCCCATTTATAGCTGATTAAGATTTTGTCTTGTATATGTTAGCTTCCTTTAATCTGCTGCACATTAAAATCACTTATTCATGTTTGTCTCTTTCAAATGTTTTTTGCAATTCAGATAGCAAACACTCTCAGGTACTGATGTCACTTACGCATTTATTCCAGTTGGGATTTAGTATTCTGGAGCATGCAGCCAAGTTATTAATGAACAAACTGTACTGGAAAATAAAGACACACAGGAAGGATTGCTGAAGGACAGCCTGGGTTTTAGTGTCACTTGTCTAAGTTTAGACCTCAACCTGTTGCCAGTAGTTTGCTGACAATTCACTAATCTGCACTATAGAATTTCTACAGGTTCAGATTTTTTTTGCCCTACATTTAGTGGGACTGTCCATCAGAAGCCTTGTAGCTATAACAAGGACTGTTTATGGATTCAAACCTCTGCTGAGCAAGATTGCCACCTTCTTTAGTCAGCATTGCTCATTTCCCAGGGTGGTTCAAGACAGCAGCTTAATATTACAAACAGATCTTTGACAACAGGTTTTTTAAAAACTTAGATGTTCTATGGAAAAGAGAAATCTGGATTAATGGGGGGAAAATAAGGGCTGGCATTTTGATGCTGATGCTGTTGCGTGGAGACAGTGAAAAACCTGCATGCATAAGCAAAACCAATCCCACAATAAATAGCTGTCTGGAAGCACCGCCAGTGATACAAACAAACTTATGTATGTCAGATTGTTGCTAAAGGCACGGGAATGAAGGCTTTAGACAACTGTATTAGAGACTGACTCACTATATGTGTTGGGAGAGAAAATGACAGTTTTGGTGTAACACTCAGAAGCAGGAGAGGGAGCAATGAGAAATTTGGGGGATTAAGAATTTGAAGAGACTTGGAGTGGGGGCTTTTCTGAGATGTTATTGGAAGACTATGGCTCTTGGCCATCTGGATTTTTGTGTATTTACTCCTTGGTTGAATAACTTTTTTTCCATCCCTGCCCTATTTATCAGCGAGCATAGCATAGAGTTGTTTCTGTGTTGGTCTCATGTCTGTTTTCAAATGCTGCTGAAAGACTGGAGGTCTGAAATGTAAGGTACATTTGAAAAAATAAAATAAGCAGCCAACCAACCTTATTAAACTATATACAAACACATTTGCATCCATCAAATAGATCTATAGCTTTGATTGTTCCTAAAAAGAGCTGACAGGAATCTTTCACTTACTGAAATGAACATTGAAGTCCTGTCTAGAAACATCAGAGTTTGTCTCTGGAGTGCTAGTTAACACTTTGCATCTCTCTGGTGACATGAAAGCTGTGGTAGGTTGGACAAGAGGGGCAATCGAAGTATTTTAGCAAGGTGCAAAACAGTTGGGTAAGCACCTGAGCTTTTCTTTTAATGAACACCCAATTTTAGCTATTATACAGTAAAAATCCAAGGCTATTTAGGCCCCTCCACTTGCTGAACATTCCAGTGGCTCTTGTTTTTAAAATAATAGTGTGACATGTAACCATGACGATGATGTTTTGCCAGTTATCAGGGTTATAATTAAAAATGAAAAAAACATCTGTGGCTGCTTCCAAGATTGTTTTCAGGGAGAACTCAAGCTCTATCTCTTTGCTACACTGACTTCAGTGGGATTAATTAGGGTGCATCCATGCATATGCAGTATGTCACACAATGGGACACCAAACCTTAATTAGGTTTCCCCCCCTCTGCATTTACTATAGCAAATTAATATATCATAAATAATTCATTCTTGCTATTGACAGGAATGGACCACTGTCAATTTGCTAATTCTCTGGTGGGATGGATCTATTTTGTCTTATATTCCTTGCCAGTTTGTATGCTAAGTCAGCATAATCATGACGGATGATGATTAAGGTATTGTTCCGAAGGCGTAAAGTCAGAGTAGAAACATATCCTGCTCATGCACACATAACAAACATGTGGACCACATGCCAGGGACACAGGATGCTGTCACTGTAACCCAGCCATATTTAGGATTGACCTTTGTTTACTTAACGCCCAAGCTGCAACTTCTGTGATTGAGATAAATTACTAAAGCAACAACATTCAAGCCATTGTGAATGGACTAGAGTTGCAAAGGGTCACTTCTGACATAACATGTAATTTCATCCCTGTAGAAAATACTGATATGGAAAGACTGAGGGCCAGCCAACATGTTTTTGTTTCAGTGTGATTTTACCATCTCATTTTTAGGCTGGGGCCATTATGTATGAAAATGAAAAGTCTAAACATTTCATGCAGCAGCTGGCTCACACAAATGACTCCCCACATGTAAGTGATGTGACAAAATTGTGCATACAAATTAACAGATGAATCAGCCTTTTAATCTAATCCATTGCCATTTGCAAGTACTTTGTTAGTGTTTCTGCTTCATATCATGTGGATATGCTGGTTGCTTCCATGCTCCTTCCCCAAGTCATCCTCTGATGCCCTTGTCTCTCTGAATCCTTCCTTTCCTTTCTCTGCTGTATCTGTCATTTTCAAAGTTTAGATTGTAAGCTTGTGGCCTATTGCTGAAATAAAACACAAACACCATTCATTGGGTTAAATCATGGGCCACTTTATTAAACGGAATCAATTAGAATAATGAACCTGCAGAGGGGAAATCAAGTGCGGGAGCATTCTGATGATCCAGGCAAAGCCTGCTTGCAGCCATAGGGTGACTAAACCTTGCCTGAGCCCGGGGCTGCCCTGTGCCAGACCCCAGCTCAAGCCACACCCTGAAGATGTGTAGGGGGTCCAACCCGCATCACCGCCCCCCGGAGCCGTGAAACTCCGAGCGGATGAGGCACGTTGGCCCCAAAGGCGGCCCGTGTTCTGCCCCCTGGGCCGTATAGCCCTGAGCTGCAGGCCCCCGGACCGCCAATCGCCCCCAAAGGTGCCTAAAGGTGTCACCTAGCTGCCCTTTCCCTTTAAACCTTTTCCCGCACTTCTTTGCCACAAGTGACCATTGACATATTAAAGCTAGAAACAGACCAATCAGCCTATTAACCCCAAAGGCACCCGTGCTAACCCTTGACCCGTCCCCCCAACCACAGTGTGGAGTAGGCAAAAGAAACCTGCCAGCAAAGCGAGGCAGGCAGGCCAAAAATTCCTAGTCGGCCCCGTAGCGACCAAATGAATCACACTGCAGCAGAGGGAGGGTCGGGCGGGCGCCGCCAAAATTCAAAGGAGGGCGGGAGGCTGGCAGAGCGGCCTTAAATGGCCTTCAGCCGCCCCGCCTCCTTCCTGTGTGTCACGATGGCGTGCCGGCGCGCCGCGTGCACGCCCGATGGCGGCCTGAGCTTCGGCTGTGGCCACAAACTCGCCCCTTTGCCCAGAAGTACCGGGCACGGAACGGGATTGTGGCCTATTGCCAAAATAAAACACAAACACCATTCATTGGGTTAAATCATGGGCCACTTTATTAAACAGAATCAATTAGAATAATGAACCTGCAGAGGGGAAATCAAGTGCGGGAGCATTCTGATGATCCAGGCAAAGCCTGCTTGCAGCCATAGGGCGACTAAACCTTGCCTGAGCCCGGGGCTGCCCTGTGCCAGACCCCAGCTCAAGCCACACCCTGAAGATGTGTAGGGGGTCCAACCTGCATCACCGCCCCCCGGAGCCGTGAAACTCCGAGCGGATGAGGCACGTTGGCCCCAAAGGCGGCCCGTGTTCTGCCCCCTGGGCCGTATAGCCCTGAACTGCAGGCCCCCGGACCACCAATCGCCCCCAAAGGTGCCTAAAGGTGTCACCTAGCTGCCCTTTCCCTTTAAACCTTTTCCCGCACTTCTTTGCCACAAAAGGGGGACAAGCCTCTGCTTAGTCTCCCTTTACCCCACACCCGATAAGAATCTCGTGCAGACCCCTCTGCAGGTCCATCTGGAAGATGCCATCGTTGCCCCACGAACTGCATGTCCACGCATGCCTACTACTGAGGGCCTTGCCCTCCATGTCTGACCACAGCAGACGACCCAAGGCTACCGAGGCCTCAACTGCATGTCCTCACATGCCTGCCACTGAGGGCCTTGCCCTCCATGTCTGACCACAGCAGACGACCCGAGGCTACCGAGGCCTCAACTGCATGTCCTCACATGCCTGCCACTGAGGGCCTTGCCCTCCATGTCTGACCACAGCAGACGAACAGATGGTATTGTGGCCTCAACTGCATGTACTCACATGTCTTGCCCTTCAGTAACCAAGGTAATTCCCACCCAGGGGAATGACCACCACCTGCAGAACCTTCCGCCCTGAACCCTGCTGGAACAACATGGGTAGGAGACCATTTCAGTGCATACTCTGTCGACCCAGCCACCAAACTGTGGCCCACCATCCGAGGCCCAGCTGTGAACCAATGTGCGTTTGCGGCCCCAAGGCCAGCCTATGAGATCATGCCATGACTGCAGAGTAGGCTGCGCGTCTGCTCCATCCCCATCCAGCAACCTGCCAAAACAGAAACAATCGTGAGCAGTTGGGTCGCGGACCTTCAGACTCACCCCCAGGGTGAATGTATTCCATGCGCCCCCTACTTCCACCTCCTAATGGCGTGCACCTGCATATACCAAAACCAAATGGACCGTCCCAGGTAGGCAATTCCACTGCTGGGTAGGCAAACCCCATTCCGGAGGAGCATGTCCCTCAAACCCCCATGGGTCTGCTCCCAGGCACTGCGACACTAGACTGAAACTTTATAAGGGAAGATCCCTCCCCCTGAATATCAGGCAACCAGGCCTGTAGCTTCAGGCCCAAAACACTATGACACCGTCATGGGGAAATGTCCAGTCCGGGTGGGGGGTAAAATAATGTGGACTAACTCTTGCACCCCTGGTCTGCCTGGAAGTCTGACCTGGCCCCCAAACACCCTCGCCCCCCATCCGGAAGGCTCCGAATTAAGTGTGAGGGCCACTACATGCAACTGCTGAGCTTTGAAGCATGATGGTCTCAGGGCACCTCTCTGATCAACCATCCCTGGCAGGTCAGGTGAACATGGAGGATGAGGATAAGGGGTATGGGGATGTGCATGGGCCAGCTGGCCAGCACCTGACATATCCCAAGACATCTGAATGGTCCTAAAGGCCCCCTGCCAGCCTACCTTGCGACACACTGACAGACAAGCTACACTCCTACCATGTGATGAATTCCAGCACGTGATTCATAGGAATAGGCCACACTTTGCATAGCCCCTGCCAGCCCCTAACTCCCAGGAATCCCCTCCTGCCCTCTGATAGCTGGTGAGCATGCTGGGGCAGCAGATAGGCATATGGCCATCTCTGACTCCCTTCCCCCATCTCCCAGTATGCGGTATGGGACTAGCTGAGTCGGTCCTTCCTCTAACTGAAACACCATTGACGCGCCGCCGGAAAGGAGGGGGCCACCACAGGTTGGCGCACAAGGCAGCCAAAAACTTTGAACTTGTGGTAAGGCTGTGAAATCCCTGTTATGGCACCATCACCCCCACCGTAGAAGGCCCCCAACACCTGAAGGGGAGGAAGCAAACACCTTCCCCAGCCCCTGAAAACTGCAGGATCCTGATCTGCAACAGTTCAAGCTTTTCCAGGGGAGCCTGCAGCCCTGGGTCCAAAAGTCAGTCTTCATACCCTGGAAGGTGAACACTGGGGCAGGATCTTCCCTTTCCCCAGCTGCCAAAGGAACCCCCCAGTTCATAGCTACGCTATAAACTGTGCCATCAGGTGCTAATATGCACCCAAAGTCTGCCCTACCCGTAAACTGTAAATCATGAAAGTAGTGCCCCACTGCTTCTGAGCCCTCTCGTCTCCAAGAAGGGGCTGAAGTGCTCCATGCAAGAATACAGCAGCCCCTAGGTAATGCTCTGCTGCATAGTTGACTTAACAGGCAAAACTCAGCAGCTCAAAATCCACCGTGTGTAACGGCCGGCAATGCAGGCAGATTAGCTGCCACACTTGCCCATAAGGCATCACTGAGTGACCCCACTTGTATGACGGATGGTGAATCAGGTAGACTTTGCCCACTGCCACTTTGGGCACTATACGGGGGGGGGCGCTGAGAGAGCAGAGGTAGGGGATGATGGGAAGGGGCCAATAACCCTGCCCAACTGTATGTCTTCATCAATTGTCCCCTGGACCAGTGCGTCCATAGGATCCGGAAAACCACATAATAAAGAAAAACCACATCATAAAATGAGTCCCCCCATAACTGGGCAGTCTGCAAGCAAGGTCCATAGCCCTCGAGCGTAGCTGGGAAGGGACACTTTTTCCGAGCAGCCTCTGCTGGGGGCTGCCCTGGCCCCACATATCCTTCTGGCTTGTTGTTGTGCCTTTAATAGCAGGTTCGTATTCAGCAGTTATTAGATGGCATGGAGTTAAGCAATGTCATCTTCTAATGTCTGCAGATCAAATGACCCTTAAAGGCACAGGACTAGAGGCCTGTAAAAAGGTGGGCACCTTATCTACAGACCAGTTTGTAAACTAGCTAAAGTGAAGATGCAAGCAAATGTGCAGCCTGCACGTGATTAATTCCATTATGTTTAAATAATTTACTCAGAGAAATATGAATTGGACCAATTCTATGCATACTTACTTATGAGAAAATCCCCAAGTGTCTCGTTACTTCTTCCCCTGGAAGGGTGCATGTGATTGCACACATACAGCAGAATCCTATGTGTGTTTACTCAGAATATCACAGATTAAATGGGTTTTAGGACAGAGGTTTATGGGACTTAACTGATGGAAAGGTTCATATATTTTTACCTGGGTTTGAAGAACGTATTTGGGGGGGGGGAGAAGCTTAACAGTGAAAACAGGGGGGATGAGTTCCCTTTGCATTTTGGAGTTGAGGTAGTTTTGGAGGTGAGGTTGCAGCACTAACTGGGGTCCCTACAGGCTCCTGCCGCCTCCCTTCTGTCTCCAGCTGCCCCCCACCCTCCTCAAAAAGCCCCTGCTCTTTGTAATTACATTGCATTGCTCCAATCCAAATGGCCGCTACGTTATGACAGAGCATCTTTCTAGGTTATTCTGCAAAAGAAGTGGCGGCCACAGGCAGCAGGAGGCTGAAATTTAAAGGAGGATTAAATTTAAAAGAGGATTAGACAAATTCATGGAGGACAGGGCTATCAATGGCTACTAGCCATGATGTCTGTGCTCTGCCACCCTAGTCAGAGGCAGTATGCTTCTGAAACCAGCTGCCGGAAGCCTCAGGAGAGGAGAGTGTTCCTGCACTTGGGTCCTGCTTGCGGGCTTCCCCCAGGCACCTGGTTGGCCACTGTGAGAACAGGATGCTGGACTAGATGGGCCACTGGCCTGATCCAGCAGGTTCTTCTTATGTTCTTAACCCATGGCTGCTAAGCTCTGGAGGAAACCAGGTTAGGGAAGGCTGACTTATAATCATAAGATCACCTAGCTTTTCATTTTCGTAAACTGTTGTGATACCTCAGTTTGGTTCTTCAGCTGAATCCCTTTTTAAACAGTATTGTCACCCATTGTATCACATTGATTCACCATTCTGTGCAGTGAATTAAATAGGAATTAAATGATTGACAACAAAAATAAGCAGCTGTTTTTTAAACAAAAACACTCAACTAAATTGTACTGAATGGTTTTGATGTTCAAACAAAAAATCAACCACCTGAATTCCCACTATCCAGGGATCTGCAGTTCTGACTCATTTAAACTTCAGATGCATTTTCCATCTCCACTGCATATTAACATATCCTCCTGCTAGGATACTTTGAAAAACATGGATTAAATGCTAGCTTGCTCTTTATAATTCCATGGGTAGATCAGGATAATGAAGCAGCTGCCTTTTTATGAACAGCCACAGAGAATCAACAGGACTAATCAAGTAGTTTGGGGGCCAAAATCTTTATTAACCTCGTTGCCATGCTTGAAATTCTCACTGATGCACAGGACGGTGCTTTCAAGATGCCAACCAAGTAATTAAAAAGAAGCTGGTAAATGTCCCTGGCTGGCACTCATTGCCTGATTAACAATCAAACAACAAAGCACTAGTTTAGATCTTATTTTACCGAGTGCAAGGGCTGAAAAAGACCTCTTGATGGTAACTGGGAAGATAAACCAAGAAGCCAACCAAGTAATTAAAAAGAAGCTGGTAAAGGTCCCTGGCAGGCACTCATTGCATGATTAAAAATCAAACAACAAAGCACTAGTTTAGATCTTATTCTACCGAGTGCAACTGAGAAGAATAGCATAAGCAGGCTGATCCTTTCTATGCTACTTAGAAGTAATTCTCCCCGTATTCAGTGGGCCTTATTTATTCTCTAAGTGTGCTTAGGAATGCAAGCATAAATCTTCCTTACACCACCTCGCCGCGGCTGAAAGTCCTCCTGCGCCTCGCCGCCGCTGGAAGTCCTCACGTGTCTCGTCGCAGCCGCAAGGCTGGCCCATCGCGGCCAGAAGGCCCCCCGCGTCCCGCCGCCGCCGCTGCCCCCGCAAGGCCGGCTCACCAAAGGCCCCGCCGTGGCCGGAAGGCCTCGCCCGCGCCGGGAGGCTCCCCGTGCCGCGCAGCAGCCGCCGCCACAAAGCCTCAGCCGCCAAAGGCCGGCTCACCAAAGGCCCCGCCGCGGCCGGAAGGCCTCGCCCGCGCCGGGAGGCCCCCCGCGCCGCGCAGCAGCCGCCGCCACAAAGCCTCAGCCGCCAAAATTCAAAGGAGGGTGGGAGGCTGGCAGAGCGGCCTTAAATGGCCTTCAGCCGCCCCGCCTCCTTCCTGTGTGTCACGATGGCGCGCCGGCGCGCCGCGTGCACGCCCGATGGCGGCCTGAGCTTCGGCTGTGGCCACAAACTCGCCCCTTTGCCCAGAAGTACCGGGCACGGAACGGGATTCTTGGGATCAGGGACATTGTTTTTCCTTATGATAATTCTGTAAAGTGAAATATATACTTTACTTGCAGCATAACTAACAAAAAATACTGGACACTTTTCAGTTTAAAACAGATTATAATAGAAATTGATGAGATTTTGTTCAGTCAACACTTTAAAGAGAATTGACCTAATTCTTTGATCATGGACTTATTTGCAGATTGGAAACACAGCTATCCTTTGGATTACTCACTTCTCCAACTTTTGCAAGAGAGTTTTGGTTCAAAAATATGCACACAAATGCTTCAATAGAAAAGCATATAAAACATATTTTAGGGGAAGAATTCATACAAAATGTGTACAGTGTAAATGCTAATGTTTCATCTTTTTTTAAAAAATCCACACACACACACAAAATGGATCATTGAATGCATGAGAAACTGACCTGGAACACAAATAGGATGATCTCTCCATCATGAGCAAGATATGCTTATAATAAAAAAGACTTGTTTTATGTCCATTTTCAAAGTGTAGATACTCCAGATGGTGCTGTTCTGAGGTGCAGAATTATGCACTTTTGGGGTGACACCAGCTCCGTGATAACAGTATTTTTCCCCACACACCCGAGGCATGCATTAATTAGCAGTGTTCTGCCTTCTGTTATATCTTACTACTTAATTAACAAATGCAGTGAGGAGAACTAGCAGCCATGGGCAATGACAATATGATAGTCAATGTAGCTTCAAAAGGAATGTTTTTGCACTTCATTTCAAAAATTGTTAATGTTAATCATTATAGTTTCACACTAGAGCAGCCACTTTTCCACCTAGCTATCACTACAAATGTGAGCGGCATGAATCACATGCTTAAAGTGAAGCATGAATGTGAGTGACATTCAATTCTATGAAGGCTCAATTAAGCTTTCATTTTAGGGAGGGAGGGCAAGGCTATATTTGTCTTCATCGTGAGTTCACTAAACATCAGCAATAACCTACATTGTATACAGTTGTGTAGAGTTGATGGTTATAGAGGCTGTACCTACCTACTTGAAAGAGGGGGAATATTTCACTAAAATTGAAAGGAAAAAAACAAAAATGTGGATATGGACATCAGCTTAGCCATCATGGTTGCCAGCAACATAGCCACTAAAGCCAGGTGGTTTGAAATAAATGGAAATTAATGTTTAGGTTGGAAGCAGATAATAGTTTTTTCAGGGATGAAGATAGTTGGATAGAGTCACTATTGCCAATAGGGAAGTAGTTCACTGTTCTGTTTTCTCATTATGTTATCGTTACACAAACTTGGTTCATTGCATTTCACATTTTGTTAAATTTGGTTGGTGTGGCAATTTGTGAAAATAATGTTACTGTTTTTGATTCTCCTGATGGTGGCACAGTGTTTAAAATCAGTGAGATTGTATCGGTAAAACTGTGGGAAGGGGTAGGGACGCATTACTGGTTTAAAATACAGACACTCCTGTTTGTTGAATATGGATATGCACATTATCCACAATTCACTGGTTTCTTCTGAAATACTGGGTTTTGATGTGGTATTTCCAAAACCAGCTTTGCTCTGACTTTAAAACTGTTCGAGTAGCGAATCCATTGTCTGCCCACTGCAAACCTACCCATGCCTACTTGGAAGTAAGCTGCATTGATTTCAGTGGGGCCTACTCCCTGGTCATTCATTGGTGATCACTCGTGGCCAAGTAAGATTGTCTTCCAAGGTAAGGTCTTTAACAGTGGGTCCTTAAGTGATTGTGGATGCCAATTCTGGATCCACACAGCCTCCCACAGTGAGGACATAGGTTTCCAGATGGAAGATAGTCACGATGAGGATTTGTTTGGTGTGCCTTCCGCTTAGCTTGTTTGTCCCGTTCGTCCTGTATTTGTGTTTCTTCAAAGTCCATAGCACCTTTGATAATGTCCGACCTCCATTTGGAACGTTCATGGGCCAAGACTTCCCAGTTCTCAATGTTCATGTTACATTTTTTTAGATTTGCTTTAAGAGCATCTTTAAAACTCTTCTGCTGTCCACCAATATTCTGTTTTCTATCCTTAAGTTAGAAGTAAAGTAGCTGCTTTGGAAGACTGTGATCAGGCATTCGAACAACATGGCCGGTCCAGCAAAGTTGATGTTGAAGGATCACTGTTTCAGCACTGGTAGTCTTTGCTTCTTCCAAAACACTAACATTAGTCCGTCTGTCTTCCCAAGTAATTTGCAGAATTTTTTTTAATTGTTTTTATTGATTTCATAGTAATTTAACATGAATAATATAATGATACAAAAAGACATCAATTTAACTTTAATACCCTCCCCCCTCCCCCCACTTTAGAGCCAATTCCTGTTTTGATTCGGTTTATGTGCTATGTTATGGAAAGTATATTGGTAAGTATTGGTATACAGGTGATTATTGTAGTGAATGAAAATTAAATACAATATTAACATGAGATGGTTTAAAATTGTAGGAGTATTATTATTCGTTTAGGAAAACCAGATAGTTTTTGCAGATGAAGAAAGCTGGGTATGTAGGTCTCGTTGTGAGGTGTATTCCATGTAGTTCCACCATACTGACGTGAACAATTCCGGTTTTGCAGCACCTCTTAGAAATCGAAGATGCAGCGTGATTTTGTCCAATATAGCTATCGTCCAGATTTTGTTGAACCAAATCTGCAAGTTAAGTCCATCTTGATTTTTCCAGTATTGTAATATTGTTAGTCTCGCTGCTATGAGTAGTTTACATAGCAGATGTTTTGATTTTAATGTTTTGTTTTCATCTTTGAATAAAGATAATAAAAATAGTTCCGGTGTTAAGTGTATTTTTTCTTTCGTAATGTTGTTAAGTTCGGTATGTACTGAAGTCCAAAATTTTTTGATCTGTGGGCAACTCCACCATAGGTGGAAGTATGTTCCTTTCTGATTGCATCCTCTCCAACATAAGGGAGATGTTGATGAAGATATATGAGAGAGTTGTACTGGTGTATAATACCATCTGTGAATTGTTTTCAGCATAGTTTCTTTATGTGCTGCAGAAATTGTTTTGCTGTGTTTAGAATGAAAGATTGAAGACCATTCAGATGTTTCTAGCTGATATCCCAGATATTTTTCCCATTGGTTTTTCAGACCTGTCAGTTTTCCCATATCAATTTCTAGTAATATTTTATATAGGTTAGAGACTATTCCTTTACCAGAGCAACCACTATCTAGTAATATTTTTTCAAATTGTGTGATATTTTTAGTAGCATATGTTTTGATTTGAGGGTCCTTTAGGGTAGTTTGTAATTGGTATGTATGTAACCAATCTAAGTTCCAAGATGGAATATCAATTTTTAGTTGTTGAATAGTGATTAGGTTACCTTGTGGGAAAAAATCTCTCAATCTAAAATAGTTTTTCTCCTCTCCTATTTCTATATATTTTTTCAAGAAGTCATCTCCTGCTTTCGGGTAAGCAGGTAAGGGAGTTAATGGGGAGTATATTGAAGATAATTTTAATTGCCATTGTTTCCAGATGGAGAATGTGGATTTTGTATATGGATTATTAATAGTTTTAATCCATGTGTGGGTGATTGGTAAGAAGGGTAGATTCCAAATCTTGCCTTTCGATAACATATTTTCTTCTAATCTAATCCAAGATTTTTTTGATTTCATTATGATGAAGCTAAGTTGGCAAAGTTGAAATGCTATGTAATATAAATGTAAATTCGGAAGACCCCAACCTCCAGAACTTGTGTGTGTGTAAAAGGATGTCATTGCTAGTCTTGGTCTTTTATTTTGAAAGATGAAGTTATTTATCATGGTTTGCCATTTGCGAATAGTGGTATGTGTAATAAGAAGAGGGAGTACTTGAAATAAATAAAGAAATCTGGGGATTATTTTCATGTGAACGGTCGCTATTCGGCCTAATATGGTTATATTGAGTTTTTTCCATTTATTGAGATCTAGTTTCATTTTTCGTATTAAAGGGTAATAATTAATATAAAACAGTTTTGATGTATTTTTGGGAATTAAAACTCCCAGGTATCTAAAAGCAGAGTTACATATATTAATTCCCAGTATTTTGCGGGTGGTCAATTGGTCTTGAGGGCCAACATGAAAAAACATTATAGAGGATTTGTTGAAATTTATTTTAAGACCAGATATTTCTGTAAATGTTTCAAGCATCAGTTTAAGTGCTGAGGCTGATTGTGATGGGTTTCCTAATATTAATGTCATGTCATCTGCATATAAATTTAATAGATGTTCTTCGTCAGTCGTATTAATTTTATATCCCTGTATTTGAGCATGTGAGCGTAATTTCATGGCTAGAGGTTCCAGAGCCAGAGCAAATAGTAATGGAGAGAGAGGACATCCTTGTTTCGTGCCTCTTTGTATTATTATGGGGTCAGAATCCAGATTATTAGTGCGAATTACTGCAGTGGTGATGTCATATAATCGATTAATCATGTTTAGTATCCTATTTCCTCATTTATATTTATCTAGTACTTTAATTAGGTAGTTCCAGTTTAAACAATCAAAGGCCTTGTATATATCTAAGGATAAGATACCTAATGGTTTTTTGTTTGTTTTGGCGTGATATATGATGTTAAGCAGTCTTCTGATGGGATCAGATATATGTCTTCCTTTAATGAATCCTGTTTGATCTACATGAACAAGATCAGTTATCATTGAATTGATTCTATTTGCTAATATAGAAGTAAATAATTTTTGATCTTGGTTAAGAAGATTTATTGGGCGGTAGGATTCCACTTTTGATTTATCTTTATTTGGTTTGGGTATAACTATTATACGGGATGTTTTCCAGGTGTCTGGGATAATTCCACCTGACCAAATATAATTAAATAATTGTGTGAGGTGTGGAGTTAATATATCTTTGAAGATTTTATAAAATGTGCTATTAAAGCCATCTGGTCCAGGTGCCTTATTGTGTTTGAGGTTTATGATTGCCATAGAAACCTCTTCTGTTATTATATCTTGGTTTAGAAGTGTTTTTTGAGCATCTGAAGGAGTGGGTGGGGAAAAGTCAAGGAGAAAATTTTGGAGTTCCTCTGTTTTAATAGGTGTGGTATTATATAGTTTGTTATAAAAATCCATGAAGCATTTATTAATTTCTTTAATATCAGAGGTTATGTTCTCTTGATGTGAAATTGTTGTAATCGTAGTAGCTGTATATTGTGATTTTAGAGCATGAGCTAGTAATCTGGAATGTTTATTTCCCCATTCATAGTATTTTTGTTTAGTATACCAGAGAGATTTGGCTATTTTCATAGAATCTATAGCTTCTAATTCTTTTTTTTTCTGTTGTAGTTCTCCTAATGTGGTGTCTGAATTATTTTGTTTATGCTGAGATTCTAATTTGTCCACTTCTTTTAATAATTGGGTTTTAATTGGATCGGTGTGACGTTTCTTTTTGGCCATTTCATTTATACAGTGACCTCTCATTGTTGCTTTCATTGCGTCCCATAAAATGTTCATTGTAATGTCAGGGGTAGTGTTGAATTCAAAATATTCTTTTAATTTTTCTTGTAGTATGTTAGTGACTGATCAATCAGTAGTAAGGGAAGAATCAAATCTCCATATTGAGTTGTATGGAGTGTATTTTAGGGTGTTTAAATTTACTCCTACTGCAGCATGATCTGATACCAATCTGGGGTATATTTCTGCTTTGGTGATATTAGTGAGGAGTGTTGAAGATACTAGGATGTAATCTAGTCTCGAGAAAGTTTTAAATCTGGGTGATTGATATGTGTAATCTTTGATATTAGTATTCATGTGGCGCCATGCATCTATTAACCCGTGTTTTTGTAGTAGAGACTGTATGGGAGATGATGTTTTTGCAAGCGATTTTGGTAGTCGTATGCTTTTGTCTAGTATAGGGTCACTGCATATGTTTAAATCCCCGCCTATAAGAACTTCACCTGAGGCGAATTTCTGAAGTTTTTTGAGTGTTTTAGATAGAAAATTTAGCTGATTAGTATTAGGAGAGTAAATTGAAGCTAGGGTGTAATTACGATTTTGTAGTGATCCTGAAAGGAATATATATCTGCCCTCTGGGTCTATTTGTTGTTTTTGAACCTGAAAATCTAAATTTTAGCAAAAATAATTCCTACTCCTCTTGAGTGATTTCCTCCCGTAGCTAAGAATTGCTTACCAAAATATTTATGTGGAAGAAGATGATGGTTAGGATTTGGTTTATATATTTCTTGAAGAAATATAATTGAGGGTTGTTGACTTTTGATGTAGTCTGAAACTCTCCGTCTTTTGATTACGTCTCCCATGCCCCTTACATTTAGAGTTAGTATTTTAAGTTCAGCCATTAGAGATAAGTACATTGATTGTTTTGATCACCTGAGTATACCAATATCCTTTATCTTTGTACCATTTCCATCTTAACATTTCTGTATTTAACCATATATTATAACATATATTGAATGTGTAGCTCTGAAAACCCCAAATAAAACATAACTTCCCCCCCAACATGTAACCCCCGTACCTGACTAATAAAAGACAGAGTAAGCTTACTCTGCTTACAGGTGTTGTCATTGACAGCCCTGTATTAGTCGGTCGAATTTCTGAGGTTTATTACCTCAGAGAAGAATAAGATAGTATAAATTTGAATAGTAGCAAATAGATAAAACTTTTAACTAAATAGCTCATTATGTTTCTGCCAACCCTGACCTGTGATAAATTGCACCAACTTAGCCTTTGTGCATGTTAGAAATTTGTGATTCAGTCCTTGAGAAATCTGTTTGTATGTTGATTCTTATAGTGATCCATCCGTGAATGTTCATTTCTTTCTTGTAGATGTGGATCTTAGTGCTCTGTGAGTAGTCATTGAGTTGCTGACTGTGTCCACTCTTGGACGTCTTCTGCGTCTCATGGTATGAGGGAAGGATTTCCAGTTGTCACAGTCAAGTAACATGTTGAACAGCTCATCTGATTCTGTTTCTTCTTCGTCCCACGGAGAGTTGATGTTGAATAGTGCCAGTAAATTTAGCATGTCTTTTTTAGTTGATGCTTTATGTTGAATGCCATCCATTTCTGTTATTAGCGCAAATGGGAAGCCCCACCGATATTTGATGCCTTCTTTTCTTAGTAGTTCTGTAGCAGGGCGAAATGCTTTACGTTTTTGCAGTGTTGCAGTGCTCAGGTCCTGTAGAAATAAGACGGGGCTGCCTTCGAATTCGATTTGATTTTTTGTACATGCAATTTTAAGCAGTTCTTCTTTTTTTGCAAAATTATAAAATGCAATTATAATGTCTCTAGGAGGGGCATTATTTTTTGGGCGAGGACCCAGACTTCTGTGTGCGCGTTCTATGTCTGATGCAATAATGCCTGCTTCTGGCATGGTTGCTGACCACCAAGATATTAAAACCTGAATAATATTTTTATTATCAGTCCATTCCTTAATCCCACGCACTCTTAAATTCCGGCGACGACTTCAATTTTCCTGGTCATCGACGCTGGTTAATATTTCTTTTTGATTGCGAATAATGTGTTTGATCACCTCTGTGTGTTGAGTGCCTAAATCTAAGGCCTGATCTGCAGTTTTAGCAACGTCGGCCATTTTGGTTGCCAGGGATGAGATTTTTTCATCTAAGATCTTAAAGCTATCGTCCCATTTTTGAAACAGTGAACTTTGTAAGGAGGCAATTTGCATAGAGAGGAGGCTTGTAGCTGGGTCTTGCTCTGAATCAGGGATTAAGGGCTGCATTAACTCACTTTTTGATGATGTTGATGTTTTCGCTGCCATTTTAATGTTTTCGGGTTGCTTTGATTCACGATGTGTCCAGTGAGAGGTTGTTTTGTCAAGATGAGAAGTACTGCTGTTGATCTAACTCTGCAGGAGGTATTCCTGGTTCCGTCAGATATTTTTAAGAGGAGTTTTGTAATTTGTGTCAAGGCTTTTTCGAAGAAAAGGCTGCAGGGTTAGCAGAGCTCACAGCTTACCCTGTTGCTCCGATGGTCGCCACCTGGTGGATCCTAATTTGCAGAATTTTCCGGAGGCAGCATTGGTGGAATCTTTCAAGAAGTTGGGAGTGGCGTTTATAAATGGTCCATGTTTCACAGGCATACAGTAAGGTCAGTAGTACAATGGCTTTGGAAATAAGCATTTTGGTCTCCCTGCGAATATCCCGATCCTCAAACGCTCTACACTCAGATGATGTTGAATTTCAGCATCGATGTCAGCTTTTTCAGAGAGGTGGCTGCCAAGATAGGGGAAGTGATCAACGTTCTCCAGCGTCACACCATTAAGCTGGATTGATGGTGCTACAGAGGGACTAGTTCACACGTGTTGATGAAGCACTTTGGTTTTTTTAATATTAAGTGAGAGCCCAAGCTTTCCATATGCTTCTGCAAAGACATTTAGGATAGTTTGAAGATATTTCTCTGAATGTGCAGAGACTACATTATCATCAGCATATTGAAGTTCTACAGCAGAGGTTGACATTACCTTACTTTTTGCTTTCAGCCTACTGAGATTAAAAAGCTTTCCATCTGTTCGATATATGATTTCTACACCAGTAGGAAGTTTCCCCTCAATAAGGTGTAGAATCATAGCAATGAAGATAGCAAATAAGGTAGGTAAGTGGTAAGTGGGTTAGAATTGCAAGTGTTGTTCATTTTAAATTGGGGGTGGGAGATCCATGCTCATCTCTGCCCATCAATCTCTGTAAACAAGAATGGGGATCTGTCTACTCTCACTCACTTTGATTATTTAAAGTGCCAACACCAGGAGAAACAACAAGAAAATGATTTCCAGGGGGTTGAGTTGCGGGAATAAAAGGTCCTTCAATAGTAGCTGGGGTAAGAGGAGTGGAGAAACCAGGCACAGAGAGAGGGCAGCTGGAGACACCTGGATTTGCAAAACAGAATTGAAACACAGTGAGAAAAAACCCCAGCTGCATTTTAAGCTTGTAATGTGCACATAGCCATTGTTAGGTGAGCCTGAAGGCTGAAGGTGGCCTGTTAATTTGTTAGTCATTGTAAATTGATTCTGAGCAAGCAGCTCAGTGGAATCAGGAAATTGTTTTGACTGCCTCCCCATCCCTCCTGATAAGGTCAGTTCAGTTAAAGTCATGTCTGTGCCTGAGTGTATCCCTGAAAGACAGCCTCTCACAGCATCAATATTTTGATGTGTATTTTCTCTGTTGAAACTGCAATACTCCCTGCCATGCCTAGTACTAGTACATAAAAATGAAGATAATGGCTGCCATCAACATAAAACAGAGTTGAATGGAATACACATTTCACCCCATCTGATCTGACGGTAACTCCAGAACAATGACAATGAACAGAGTAACATTAGTATAAAAAAGGTAAAGGTGTCCCCGCACTTATAGTCTCGTGACGTTTACAAGGCAGACCGTATATATGGGGTGGGATTGCCAGTTCCTTCCCCGGCCTTTCTTTACCCCCCAGCATATGCCGGGTACTTATTTTACCAACCACGGATGGATGGAAGGCTGAGTGGACCTCGACCCCTTTTACCGGAGATTCAACTTCCTCCTTCCATTGGAATCGAACTCCGGCCGTGAGCAGAGCTTCAGCTGCATTACCGCCACTTACCACTCTGTGCCACAGAGGATGCTAATGTTAGTATAAGCAATCATAATTAAATATGTCCTGGATTTGAAAAGAGTGTCGGTAATTTAGTTGGATTTTTTTTAAAAAAATGATATCGATAAAGATCACTTGTGATCACATGAAAACCAGTGGGGTCTCTTTGTAGGCGAATGAGCGAACTGCTGCAGAGCTCCCATTCATGTTTGATTACTGCAAAGTCCTCTGCCATCCCTAACTGCCAATTGTTTAAACAGCCCAGCAAAAAAGTAACTACAAATTTTGCTTTACCACATCACCTTCAGCTCACTTAAGAAACTATGCCTGTCTCTAGTTTTAGGGCCCCTTCAGATGTTCTTTTTATTTTGGATCATGAATTGTGCTCATGATGGCATTGGAGCAGTTATATGCGATCCTATTTTCAATACTCATTGCAGTTGCAGAAGTTGTGGGGTGGATGTACTGCTCCATTTCCTGCTGAAAACTAACTTTCCATGCCACAAATGTTCTGTTCGTTTTTTTGTTCCACTTTTGTTGCACTATATAGCACAAGAGTGCCCCTTCAGATGGCAATCATGTTTTTCATTGGCGAAACTTCACAGAACAACTAATAAAGCGGAATGATGTATTGGCAGTCCAGTATAAATCCACCACTAATGCACTATTATTGCTTCAATGGTGTGGGCCCCATCTGCACTATACATTTAAAGCAGTGTTGTATCACTTTAAAGAGTCATGGCTTCCCCCAAAGAATCCTACAGACTGTATTTTCTTAAGGGTGTTGAGTTGTTGGGAGACCCCTCTTCCCCCACAGAGCTACTGTTCTCAGACTGGCTTAACAATCAATTCCTCTTCCCAGGGAACTCTGAGAATTGTAGCTCTGTGAGGGGAATCAGGGTGTCCAGCAACTCTCAGCAACCTCAACAAACTACAATTCCCAGGATTCTTTTGGGGAAGCCATGACTGTTTGAAGAGCTTTAAATGTATAGTGCAGAATACACCTGCAAAAACAAACCACAGCAACAAACACAGTCTGGAGGAGCCCCCAGCTAAAGTTTAGATTTCACTCTAGATCAGTGGTTCCCAAACTTTCCCCCCCTCAGACCACTTGAAAATAGCTGGTGGTCAGACCACTTAATTATTTTTCTGCCTCTTGTAGCAATTCTAATGCACAGTGCTAGATGCTGTATGTTTTTTAATTGTACTTTTATTGCTTCTATTTTTTTGATTTTATAGTATTACAATTTGCATTCCATAGAAGGTCCCAGGTGCAGTCCCTGGCATCTCCAGATAGGGCAGGGAGAGATTCCTGCCTGAAACCTTTGAGGGCCACTGCTAGTCAGCGTAGACGATACTGAGCTAGATGGACCAATGGTTTGACTCAGTATAAGACAGTTTCCTATGTTCCTAAGAAATAAAAGAAGCAATAAAAATACAATTAAAATCAATACAGAGATGCCGCAGACCACCTGAATGAAGGTTGTGGTCCACGGGCCACAGTTTGGGAACTCCTGCTCTAGATAAAAAATGAAACAAAAGCTGGCTCTCATGATGCGGAACTAGAGTTAAGATGTAGTGGCTGCTTACTTTTCTATGAAACTAAAGTTGAAGTTGATTTTCCCAGTTTGTAGAGGCCTAACTCTGGGCTTCACTTAAATCATCTTTGGAAGTATAGCAAGTGAGGGAAACCAAATTAGTTCTTCCATAGTGCTTGCTGTTCTTGTGAATAATGTAAATAGAGCTGTGCAAACATATGTATATCACCAGATTGGCTATATGAAGGATTAGACTATTAGAGTTTGTCCTGGGGTTGCCAACTTTTGAACTGTACCTCTAGCTATGCCTGTAAAAATATCTTTATCTGCAGGAATGAACAGATAGTAACATTTAGCTCCATGCTGTCAAAATCTTTGCCTGCTAATTGCTACAGACCAAGACCCTGTTGAATGCATAGCTGCTGGACTGGTTCAAAAGTTGTCTTGAACAGCTAACCTCCCCCCCCCCATAGCTGGTCAGTCCACAGTCTACCATGAATGAGGATGCTTCTTACCCCTAAAAACCTTTGTCTGGAAATATTTTTCTTTTTGTTATTCTTATGTACTTCATTCCACAAATATATATAATTCAGTAAAGTGGCCTTAGTTTATTAGATAGCACATTTCCAAAGAATAGCATCCTTTTCTCTGTTACAAAGCAGATTGTGTGATAGTGTTTAATTAAAAACTGAAAGAAAAAATCGACAGTGCAAAATGACATTATATTTATGTGGTCTATCGTCTCTGTTCTTTATTCACTCAGTGTTTTGTTTGTTTTCCTACAAATACAATTTGTCAGTCTCTGGAAGATTTGAAATGTAGATTTCAGTTACACAGAGTTACAAAAAAGCATAGAACAGCAAATATTGTATAATCATGGTTTAGACCAGAAAATACTGTGCTGTCCTGCAGATAAGAGCGCTGTATAGCTAAGCGCCATTGCTTGTTCTTCAGAAAAAGATCCTCTGATGTGTTTAATGTGGCTTCTGCTTCTCTCTCCCCCCCCTTGCTTTCAGAACCCTGGAGCTGTTCAATCTGGAGTTTCTCACATGAATCAAGGATGAAATCCAGGCAACCACCAGGTAGCTTAGTTCTGATAGGTTGGGTATCAAACCTTAGATTCCCAACACCTCTGAAGAGATTTCCTCCTTCTCCTGACTCTTACGTAACATATATAATTATACACTTAGGGATACTGTATCCTTTGCTTAGGTATCTCTTGCTTCATAAACGATTGAAAAAAATATTTTACAAAGGAAAAAGACTTTTTCCCCCAGATGTCATTCAATATATTGCTATACCTTATACCATATTGATAATTATATACAAAACTTTTAAATTGTCTCTTAGAGATTCATGGAAGCATATAATAGAACTGTTTGAAAGTATCCCATTTAAAGGGTTTTTTAATTAAAAAAATCTTAGCTCATGTCAGTCTCTTGAATAAACTATGACTGCATGAAGAATATAATAGGAATTATTTGGAATGTCATTTAAGATTTAAGTATAAATGGTAATACTGTCCGTTTGTGGCTTAGTTGGGGAGCTCCAGCCCCAGGGATCTGGTGGAAATAGCAGCAGCAAAAGTTTTTATACAGTGGTGTAAGGCGATTTAGTGTACAGTGCTGATGGATACAGGCTTCTGCTGTTTTTCCTGCACTCTTCTTTTTTTCAACTGTGTTTTACTTTTGTTCTCCCGCTGTTCTTGGTTTTGCCTTCTAGATTCTCTGCCACTGTTTTCCTGCCTATTTTCCTTGTTTTCTTCTCTCTTTGGCTTTTTCCTTCTTTCCTCTCTGTTTCTTCTTCCTACAGTAAAAAGCAACAATACTTTACTAATAATACTACAGTTTGTTCAGGGGTTGTTGTTATTTGCTGTCCATTAAACTTTGCATTTCTAAGTCAAGAAGAAAAAAAACATTGGCATGAACCTTCTTCAAGGGGTACAAGATGCATTAAGATGTGAACATCAACTGGAAGTACACACAGCTTCAACCTCTTGTCCCAAACATGACAAGTTACTCTGATGTACAAACTGCCCACATTTCTTTCCTTTTTTTTTAAGTATGCCATACCCACCTTCAGTCTTTTTGGCAATCCACTTGCCAAAGTGGAGCACTATTATTGCTCCACTTGCTTGTCACTAGGATTGATGCTATAATTAACAGCCCTAACATCGATAAAAAATAAAGTATATAAATTAAATGGCATTATCATAGCATTCTGTATAAATAAATTAATTGGTTTTGTTGCATACATTTTGACCATTGGTAATGCTCCATAATAATATATTTTCTATAAAGCATTTATATATCCTCCAATATGAGACAAATATAAATCAGGTAATCACAATCTGATTTTAAAATTGTGGACCCATTTAAGGCTCAATCATATATATTTACAGATTTGTGGAGGAAGAAACGTCTAAATGAAACAAAGTTGGATTTAAGAGATAGAAGAATTCTTTATAATTCAATAATTAAGGTCAACATAGAGTAGAGAAAATGTGATCTCAACAATCCAGACATCTCTTTTAAAGTATAAAACAAATCACGACAAACAAGCAATTCCTCTGGTTCTGAATGACTGTCTTACACATTGCTTTGGTTTAGGTGAAGTAGCAGTAAAAAACCACTAAGGGGCACCATTGAGCTTTCTGAAACCATGTATTGGAGTTCATTCAGATAGATTACGATTTTTTACAAGGTGAAAGGGAAAAGCTCATCCTCTTCTGCTGAAGTCTAGGGTTAAAACAGCAAAGACAGTGAAGAGCAGCTTTGGTAGTAATCATGTACACTTTTTCTGAGTGTATAATTCAATATTATATTTTTTTCTTTTACAGTGCATGTAACTTTCTGGGTCACTCTGGTTTACCACAATGAAAGGTTACAACAAGAGGGATTGTGCAGAGCCATCACTTTTGAAGTCAGTTGTGGTATTCAGTTATAGAAATGTCAATACAAAACAACTTACAGTGCAATCCTGTATGTGTCTATTCACAAGTAAGCCCCACTAACTTCTATGCAACTTATTCTCGTCCCAGGTAAGTATATCATGTGTATATGATTGCAGTCTTATTGCTTAACTCACAGAAAGAAATAAGAGCAAGGATAAATAGATGTAATGTAATCAAAATCTGTGAACCAGGGCTGCAGAAGTGGGGAGATAGATAAAATTATGCACTGGGGACATGAATCTAAGATAGGAGAATTTTGTATAACAGATGTGCAGTGATTCTTAATTACCAATTGCAAGCATGTACTAGGGGAAGTACTGTGTTTGTAAATAAGATCTACTCTTTCACCTGCTGAACTATGCACACTGAATTATGTACTGAATTTCATATCAGAATACAAAAGGGGTAAGGGGCCCTATAAAGCATAAGATATGTGATTTAAAGCCCTATGAGCTTCTCCCACCTGGAATTACTGACCTGCATGTTAGCCATGGTAGCAGTACAATGGCAGCAGTATAGGGCTGTATGGAGAAAGCTTAAGGAAGTGCACACAGCTTACAGTGCTTTTGTTGCCCCTTCCATCAACCCAATGTGGCATAAAACTGGAAGAATACCATAATATAACTCTAGTTAACAGCCCCTGATGGAGAAAAAGCAATGGAAGAGACAGCTTCTCAAATACCACTGATGCAATTCTTGTTTACTCCTGGGTCAACTTCAAGTCACCTATAGTCCATTAATGCAATGTTACGTAAATTCCTAGCTCCTTTCTCATTTCCAAGAAGCATGACCAATTTTTTGGAGAAGGACCAGCTTTCAAATATACTCAGACTGAACTCCACAGATGTCTGCCAAAAGCATAATTTTAAGGACCCCTTTTCCCAGGGCTCCCATCCAGTGCAACAGTGAAAGCATTTATATTTGCCAACCTTTATTCATTCAAAGAAAAGTGCTCTCCCCCCTCAGTACACAATGACGTTGTGCCATTTCTAAAGGAGAAGAGCACATGCTAAGACTCCCAGCCTCCAAGAAGCTTTCCCCTAGTGATACGGGTTATAGGTTGGATGAAAGTGATCTGCTAACACAGTCCCACCAGCACTGGGAGCAGAATGAAGAGCTCTTTGGATGCTGGCATTAGAACATGTGGCTTCCAAGTTATTTTTATTACTAATTACATCTTTAGGTTAAGCAGAGGGAGAGGGAGAGATCCAAGGTCACCCAGGCAGTGTCATGGGCAAATGGGGATTTCAATTCAGGCACCCCTGGTCCTATTCCAGTCACTACATCATGCTGTCTGTCAGCAGCCATGCACTTCCTTTCTTCCTCTTGGTTCAAGTACACAGCCATACCATTTAAAGAGAGAGACAGAGCAGCAACAGACTATCCCATCAGCCATCCTGAGCAAAGCATACTGTGGCAAGATTATCCAATCACAATTTATAAAGCATGGACCTGAAATTGTGACATTGTCCTTGAGGAAGAACAGTAATAAGGAGTCACACTATATGTTAAAAATATATATCCCTGCACAGAAATACAGGAAAATGAGCTTGGTAGCCTCACTGAGAGTATCCAGATTAAAAAAAATGGGGCAAGGAATAAAAGGAACATAGAGGTTGGAGTCTACTACTGACTAGGGATGGAGGAGAATATCTGACAAAATCGAACCTGGTACTGGATCCTGACTGAATTCACTAGTTCGCTCTCCCTTCGGAGCAGTACTGATCTCTTATGGCGGGCCATGGCTATAATCGGCATGGATTTTGTGGCTGTGACTGCAATCGGCAAACTTTTTTTTTCAAAATCATCCTCCTATTTTAACGTAATAATTTTTTTGTAATTATTCTTCACAATGATTTCCCCCTCCACTAAAAAACTATGTGGAATGCTGTCTATGAATGAAATGTATATGAATCTTTATTGCTCAAAGCCATAGGCTACCACAATTTATCACATGTAGAAGGAAAATAAAAAAATACATATTAAAATACAAGTCATATTTTAACAAACACAGTTCAACAGCATACAGTAAAGGGACAACAGCACTAAATTTCAAATAAAATTTCCTCTCGCAAGCGAAAGATACACTGACCTATCCCATGACTAGTGGATAAGTATTACAGCTGTAATGGCACCGGGGCACAACCTACTCACCCCACAAGGTTTTTTTTAATATCTAGCTCTTAGTTTCCCCACAGCTAGAGCAACTTTTGCCACCTGGGTAGTTATAAATTATTGTTGCCTGCTAGCAGAATACATATCTGCTCCAGGAAAGACCTATTTGACGGGGAGCGAAGGATATAGGAAATAAATTTAAGCCTTGGGGAATGCTGTCATTTACATAAGTATCTATGAAAACAATTACATAACTTTTGCAACACGAAAAAAAAACTGTGGATCAAATCACTCAAAAACATGCGCAGCAGATTGAATCTGCAAGCGCCAGAGAAAGTGGAAACAAAAAAAGGATGGACCGGTAAAGAAATGACGGACTATCGAAATGCATGTGAATTGGCACCATGCAGCTAACCCCATCCCTACTACTGACCACCCAGTCAAGGAGAATACAAGGATGAAACTTTTGAAAAGCATATGGCCAAAGTTTTGAGGAGGCATGAGGTAGTAACTGAAGTAATGGGGACTTCAATTCCTCTGTTGGAAGACAAATTCTGTCAAACACGGCCCTTCCAAGAAATTCCTGACTTGTGTTGCTGGTAACAGAAAGTAGAGGAAGGAACTAGAGGATCAGCTGTCTTTGACTTGATTCTAACCAACAGAGATGACTTAGTGGATGACACTAAGTAGATGGAGGTTACAGGAACTCTGGGTGAAAGTGATCATGTTATACTTGAGTTCTTGATTTTAAAGGAAGCAAAAGCAGAGTGTAGCCATGTGCATGCCCTGGACTTCAGGAAAGCCTATTTTAATGAACTCAGAACAATGACAAGTACAGTCCCATGGTAAGCAACCCTAATAAGAAAAGGAGCACAAGTTGGATTGGAGTGTCTTCAGTCTTCTACCAAAAGAGGGTCAATATCCTCTTGTCAAACATGAAGTATAAGTTGAAGGGGCAGAATTGCAGCTTGAGATTGATAGACAAATGGTCAAGGAGTAGCTAATTACTGTGAACATGTTAATAATAACATGTTCAAATCTCCAGGGCCCAATGAACTGCATCCTAGAGTATTGAAAGAACTGGCTGAAGAACTCTCAGAACCACTGTCTATTTCCTTTGCAAAATCTTGGTGGATGGGTGAAGTGCCAGATGACCAGTCGGTCTGACCTAAATAGCTAGGAAAATCCTGGAGCAGATTATAAAGTGGTCAATCTGTGACCACCTTGAAAACATGGCAGTGATTACTAGAAGAACAAATCCTTCCAGACTAATCATGTCTCATTTTTTGTTTGGGTAACCTTCCTGGTAGACTGTGGGAATGCTGTGGACATAATATATGTCGACTTCAGCAAAGCTTTAGGCAAAGTGCCCCATGATATTTCATGATATTTCTGAGTAGCAAGATAGCTGATTGTGGACTGGATGGAACAGCTATCAGGTGGATCTACAGTTGCCTACAGAATCATACTCAAAGAGTGCTTATCAATGATTCCTTCTCAAAGTGTGTGAGAAGAACCCCTGGAAGTCTTGCACCACTCAGAGATTGGTGTATGGGGGGGGGAGGTAGTGAGCGGGTACCACAGGGCTCAGTCCTGGGCCCAGTGCTGTTCAACATTTTTACTAATGACTTGGATGAGGAGGTACAGGGAATGCTCATCAAATTTGCAGGTGACACAAAATTGGGAGGGAAAGCTAATACCCTGGAAGCCAGAAACAAAATTCGAAGTGATCTTGATAGGCTGGAGCATTGGGCTGTAAACAACAGAATGAAATTTAACAGGTATAAGTGCAAAGTTCTACACCTAGGGAAAAGAAACCAAATGCAGAGATGGGGGATCCTTGGTTCAGCAATACTACATGCAAGAAGGAGTTGTTGATCACAAGCTGAATATGAGCCCACAGTGCAATGTGGCTGCAAGAAAAGGCAAATGCTATTTTAAGCTCTATTGTGAGAAAGTATAGTTTCCAAATCACGTGAAGTACTAATTCTCTCTATTTGGCACTGGTTAGGCCTCATCTTGAGTACTGCATCCAGTTCTAGACAGTACAGTTTAAGAAGGATGCAGACAAACTCGAACAGGTTCAGAGGAGGGCAGTGAGGATGATCAGGTGACTGGAAACAAAGCCCTACGAGGAGAGACTGAAAGAAGTGGGCATGTTTCCCCTTGAGAAGACTGAGGGGAGATATGATCATACTCTTCAAGTACTTGAAGAGTAGGCCCAGGATCTCTTCTCATCATCCTAAAATGCAGAACACAGAATAATGGGCTCAAGTTCTGGGAAGTCAGATTTCAGATGAACACGAAAAATTTCCTAATTGTTAGAGCTGTACGACAATGGAACCAATTGCCTAGGGAGGTCGTGGACTCTCCAACACTGGTGGCATTCAAGAGACAGCTAGACAGCCACATATCAGGTATGCTTTAAGCTGGATTCCTGCATTGAGCAGGGAGTTGGACTCTACTATTCTGTGGTCTAAGGAGGAAATGCTTGGTGGCATGTCTTCATTGGCCATTGAATTTTTGGGAAAGGCTTTATTGGATTTGTTTCTTTGGATGCTGGCATTGAGTTAACCTTTTTTGGTAATTGAAAATATGACTTATAACATCAACAATTCTGTCCCAAAGACATTTTGGGCTGTATTAGAAAGGCATGTTCTTGGGCTTCAACAATCTAACTCCTCCTATTAGATTTCTTCAAGGTCATGGCTGTTGCTCTTTTTAGAGATTTTAGTTCCGCTGGTGGAGGCATTTGAGCAAACCAGAAACACAAATGTGATGCTGTATTATGTCAGAACTGCATGTTTAGTCTGCCCTTCGAGAAATAATCAGGAAAAGTTATACATGATAAGAGACAGATGCTGCTATCCAGGCAGATATCTGAACTCATTCTAGTACAGTATTACAATGGGAGAGCACCCAAAGGAATGATTTGATTTCATGTTAAAAGGAATTGCAATCCAACCATTTTGAAATGAACAAGTATGTTCTTTCTCTTTGAACTCTCACTTAAAAGTTACCGAAATAAACCAACATGCAACACACTAATTTCAAATATGTAATGTTACATTTTTTTATGCCAATGGTAATCTACTTCCTTATTTCCCAATACCAATGCTGTAAGGGACTAGAAGACTGTAAAGTGCAATGGTCTTGCTCCAAGAAATAATCAATCCATGTACCATTTATCCTGTTCCTTCTCTCCACCCACCATGCACCCTGGCAGCTTAACATGTAACATGGAACACAGTATATTACAATCAGAGAACAGAAGCAGATAAACTGTAACATACCAAGAGACTTGCAGAACAGATGGTTCCATCTGACTTAGGAAAGTAAGCCAAACCATATGCTATAAGGAGGGAGAAAACAATAATATTTTCTATTCCTGACTTCCTGATACCAAATATGGAAATAAAACCACAGTAGGCAACCAAATGGAGCCTATTAGATCAGGTTCAAATATTGCTGGCCCATATGAGCAACACCAAAATCCACATTATTGTGGAAGATATTATTTCTATGTGAATATGTGGAAAGAGTAACTTTTCAAAGCTTCTTCCTTTCTTACTGTTTCTTTGTCCAGAAGCATTTATTTAATTTGTTTCAAGATTTATATACTGTATTATGTGCTGAAGCTGAATACCAGATGAATAAAACAACAATAAACATAATAATAAAGCAAGCATCACAATTTAACAGCACACTAGCCTTGTTCAGGGACTCAATTTTCACACAATTAATATTGTGTGGGGGCTGTGGATGCTCCTACTGTTGTGTTTCCTCCCGGCTCTGACCCCATGCTGTCCATGGGGAAGGTCTGAAGAGTGTACACTGTCATCATGTGCTGAAGCCCTGAACGCACAGGTTTCCAGCCCACAGGTACAGCCTACATGCATTTGGCTGGATTTCCTCCTTCAAAACTTCCCCAACTATGGACAGTGTCAGGGAGTGGCCAGATGAAGCCATATGACTTCAGGAGTGGGGCTAAGGATGCAATCCTGCAGCTCCTTGCTGTGGAGAAAATATTTTTGGCTGTAATGTTTGAATGGGCCCTGAATCTCCCCAACTTTTTTCCTGAGGTATAGAAGCTTGTGGGCCATTTTGTGAAACTGCTTTGAAGTGATACTGAAATTGGTTACTATGACTGACTCCAAAAATACTAACAGAGATTTGCTGGGGACCTTAATAGGTTTTGTTGCAGGACTTTATATAACAGGGTTTATTCATGTTATGATTCACTTTGTGCTAACCTTCAAAAAATATTAGACTCCCAAACGCTGCAGTGTAGTGATGGAAGGAGACAGCACATGCTGGACTGGATGCAAAGTTACCTAATTACCATAGCTAGCAAAGACATTTACATGTTTAGTTTCAGGTACTTAGGAAATGGAAAGGCAGCCAAGTGCTATTGTTAAGATCAGGTTACCAGAGAAAAACGTCAGTATATTTTGCTGGCACTTCTCATAATGTGTTTGGTCCTGTGAACTGGAGTGGAGAGTCTACCTTATAGGAAGTCAGCTTCTGCTAAAAGAAATAATGCCAGAGGAGTGAGAACAAACAAGTTAATAAGGGAATAGGTGGCATCCTTTCTGAGTTAAAATGTTGTGAAGAAAAACTGCAGTCACTTGGCCTCTATTCCATATGTGGAGTGCCTCTTAGCTATTTATGCTTCATAGATTTTGCCACTAGCTGCAGCCTTACAATGAGATCCATGCATACACTGACAACTGTGTGCATTACCTCCCCGTCTCCCTAAATTTGCAGCTGGTGTTAAACATGAGAAAAATCATGTAGATGAGAACCATGTTCCAGATTGATTTCGCTCTGCATTGTGCCAGCGGTCTCTTAGAGTTAAAAGCCATGAGATAGTGAATTAGGGTTGTCTGCTCTGATGGAAATCTAACCCATAACAAACCTTTATGTGAATCTTCTACATGTAGGTTCTGCTTGACTTCTGCAAGAATGTAGCAAGTTTATTCTTTTTAAATCTCCCAAAGAATAAGCAGTGAATTTATGGTTGTTTGTAGTGCCATAGCTTTTACATAAACTGAAATTAACAGCCAGCTTTTTATAAATAGATAGGTGGAATGTGAAGGATTAATGCTCTGATTCATTCCTTCATGTGGTGATGTAAGTTGTCTTTCCATTTTATTCAATAGATACCATTTGTGTGGTGTTTTAACAGTATGTTCACCAGCTTGTTATCAGGTCTTGCTTTTACAAGAGCCCCCCAAAAGCATAATGACTCTCTTAATATTTTCATTTCATATTTTAATAATGCATTTGATTCTAAATCACTCCATCCATAGAACTCATTATCGGCTGGAATTTTCATCACTTGATGACTAGGGATTTTGGACAGGCAAAAAAAAGTACTTCTTCACAAAGCATATAGATAAGCTATGTGATGCCCTGCCACAAGATGTGATTGTGGCAGCCGCTTAGATGGCTTCCAAAGGGGATTAGATAAATTCATGGAGGATGAAGCTATAATTGGCTCTGTGGTATCTGAAGCACCAGAGGCAGATGTCTCTGAATCACAGCCGCTGGAGAACAATGATGGGAGAGAGCTAGGCATCCTCACTTTCCTGGGAACAACAGGTAGAGTATTTTTCATGTGATCTCTGTCTCACACGTTTGCCAGTTTCACATGTTATTGCTGTGACATGTGAAAGCAGCAATCACACCATAATGTGATATGTATGGACAGGATAGCCTTTCAAAAGAAGTAGATAAATTCATTGAGGATAAAACAATAAATGGCTATTAGCCATGGTAGCTAAAATGGAACCTCCATATGCACAGGCAGTATACTTTTGATTTCCAAATGCCAGGGACAAGCAGTATCTTTATTAAGTTCTGCTAGTAATCTTTCCATGCAGTCTGGCTGGCCATTGCTGGGACAGAACGCTAGATTAGCATTCTGGCTACCTAGCATGGAAATTCTTTTGTTCTTTCTACTAGAACTATTTGGTAAAGAATGTGAATTGGTTCTTCTCACAGTCATGCCCAGAAGATGTCACAGTTGCAACTGGCTGGATGTTATTACAACATCAAAGTAACCATCCCACAAGTGCATCTGTAAATATATCTGAAAAAGCTTTGGGGAAAATAGAGACCAAAAAGAAAAAAATAGTGGTTGAGGATTTGGGTGTAAATACTTCTTTGTGGGGTTTTTTAAGCCATCGCTAGGGCCAACTAACTATATAGGCAATATGACAGTCCTTGCGTGTTTTGTGTATCTAATAATACTGGTCTGTGACCATAATGAAAAATTCATTCATATCACAACCCTCTGATGGCTCATGGTCTTGAGGAGGCTAATTCATTCAATCACTGCTTTCTGGAAATAGGACTCAACTGCAGTTGGGCTGATCTTTGGTAATTTTTTGGTTGAAGATAGATTCCGTGGGCTGACAAGAAGGGTAGAAGACACTACAGGTTCAGGCAATGAATGAATAATTGATATGATCATTGCAGAATGATGCCAGCCTCTCCTTCAGCCCCTTGAACATTGTGTCAGTACCAGAACCAAGTTCTGATGAAAGGTAGTTAACAAAAGATTGATTGAGCGATATTATACTAGACTAGGGATGCCCAGGTTCATATCCCTATTCACTCATGAAGCTCAGTGTGTGATCTTGGACAACTCACTACCTATCAACCTACCTCCCATGGTTGTGATGTGGACAAAATGGGTGGGAGGAGAAAACTATGTCCACCATCCTGAGCTTCTTGAAGGATGGCAGGATGTAAATGTAATAAATAAAAATGTAATCAGACACTCAAGCATTAAATTGAAAAGCCAAGAGACCTGAATTACAATGCTATAGTTTTGCACCACTGCCTTGGACGTCTGCAAAACTGGGGCAAATTTTAAGTGTAAAATACTACCATCACTACAGCTGCTTTTGTTAAAGTTTTGATTCTTCACCCAAAAACACAATGTAATGCAGTGCATGTGCAAATCAATAGAAGGGACCTTTTCTGTACTACTATCCTGTCTATGGAATGCTCTTTCTAGGGAGGCCCACCTGGTGCCAACTTTCTCATTGTTTTGATGCCAGTCAAATACATTTTTGTTTTCCCAAGCATTTGGGCAGCACCAATGATAGGATGTTTTAATTCTACATTGTTAATATATTTATGTATTTTTATTATTTTATTTTTACGAGAGTGGCTATATACTATAGTCAGCATGGATTATTTTTTTTAATTATAAACAGTGGGCAAACACAATTAGGGGACAATTAGAAAGCAAACTTTCTAAACAGCATCGATTTTTTGAATTCTGCAATGTTGAATTGAAAATATCCCCCATGCCATTTTGATCCTTCCCATAAGCTCACTTCAAAACAAAAACTTGCAAAACCTATAGTCCTGAATTCAGAAATGCTTGCTTAGCAACCCTCTAAATTTTCATGGCAATACACAAAACAGTAAAAGAGAATAGAGAGTTCAAAGTGTGAAAATAAGAGAGAAAAACACCAGACCTCTTGTGGCCTTTTTTCTATCAGAGTTCTCATAATCTGTTGAAATTAATTAAAAATCAGCCATGTTTACAGAGTACCTGTAGTTCTATTACTGACCTTGCCCCATACTCTGACCTTCATCTTCTGCAGTTTAAAAGTTTTAAAAAAATGTCTGGCTGATTTTTAATTAATTTAAGAAATTTAATATTAACATGAATTATAAACCTGGGCATGCTCAGTAAGAACCAACTGTCAGTGTTCTAAAAGCCAGACTCAGAGCTGCTGGGCTTGGCTAATCAGGGGGCCACACCCACACCAGATCATATTCCACTTGAGACAGGCATGGCTTCCCCAAAAGAATCCTGGGAAGTGTAGTTTATGAAGGGTGCTGAGAGGAGACTCCTACTCCCCTGATAGAGTTCCAGCGGCCAGAGTGGTTAAACAGTCAGCCGCTCTGATTGAAGCTCTGTGAGGGGAACCATCTCCTAGCAACTCTCAGCACCTTCATTAACTACACTTCCCAGGATTCTTTGGGAGAAGCCGTGACTGTCTAAAGTGAAATAAAGGTCTGGGACAGTGGGAGGGGTGGGAGGCTACATGTGCCTGCTGTAGAATAAAAATGGTGGGGGAAACCCTGAGAAAGAATACTGTTCACAATGTTTTCCTTTTGGAAAGGAAAGGGGCTTCCCCTCTGCCCAGTGCCCACCCACCCAATCTCCTCCCCCTCCCTGCCCTCATCCTCCCTCCTGCCCCTCCCCCAGTTTCACTTATCCTAAGCATGATTGCACAGAAATAAATCCTACTGAACTCAAAAAGCATGCAAATGATCAAACCTGCCCTTTCCCCCTCCTCCCTCCCATCACCTCCCTTTTGCCCCTTCCCCTTCCTCCCCCTCCCCTGCTTTCTGCTCCCCTCTGCCCCCTTCCTCCTTCCCTCTCCTCTCCCCCTCCTCCTCCCACTCCTCCTCCCACATGGTCAGTTTTACCTATCCTAGCCATGGTTGCATAAGAGTAAATCCCACTGAATTCTTTTTTTTTTTTTTTTCAATAATTTTTATTCAGATTTTCATAAAACATACAAGACGAAATCATAAAACATTCAAAGACAAAAAACAAAATCAAAAATAGTTAAACAAAAAAAAAAAAAAGAAAAAAAAAACAAAAATAAAAAATAAAGAGTAAAATATTGACTTCCCATTTGTCAAAGATCAAATCAGTTATAAGTCTATAATATATAACAATCCTGTCTCTTAAGTCATATTATAAAATCACTTTCCTCCAGTAGTTATCTTACTTAATCATCAAATCTCATAAACATTACTTTATTCTTTCCACAAAAAGTCAAAGAGAGGTTTCAATTCTTTAAGAAATATATCTATCAATTTTTTTTTCCAGATAAGCATATCGATTAATCCATCTCATTACTAATTATGATAATCTTATTGTCATAACCATAGTCAAAATAAACATTTCAATTAATCCATCACATCAGAATCTGTTAGATTCAGTAATTTCAGTAGCCATTGTTCTATTATCCCTATTAGTTCCATTTTCCATCTTCCATCTTCAGTAGTCTTGTTAAGTCCAGTAATTTCAGTATCCAATCTTCCATTATCAGTATTCCATAATAATCTTGCTGTCAAAGCCATAGTCATATAGTAAGAGTCTGATGGGAATTACCTCTATCCCAAATATTTTCTTGCCATCCATTCTGAATAGGTTGCTGAAATACTGCTGTAAAATCATATCTCTGTTCTTTTTTTCAAAATACACTGGGTCATCTCTTGAAAGTTTTTCCATTGTCACATGGCTGCAGTTAATTCCATAGATTTTCTCTATATTGGGCTCCATCACATCATTCCAGTCCAGAAGATTATCCATGCCATTGATAACTTTATCTCTAGAATCTTCATTAATTTCTTCAGAGATAACATTGAGTTCCAAACAATAGATTTTATTTCTAAAGTCCATAGACTCCAAATCTTGTTCCTGTTCCACGTTTGTTCCAATCTCCGGGATCTCCTCTCTCACAGGGACCCCTGTTCCAGTCTCCAGGGTCTCCTCTCTCACAGGGACCCCTGTTCCAGTCTCCAGGGTCTCCTCTCTCACAAGGACCCCTATGTCTTTAATCTCCTGTGTCTCCAAACAATAGATTTTGTTTCTAAAGTCCATAGACTCCAAATCTTTTTCCTGTTCCACGTTTGTTCCAATCTCCGGGGTCTCCTCTTTCACAGGGACCCCTTCCAGGGTCACCTCTCTCACAGGGACCCCTATATCTTTAATCTCCTGCTTCATTTTACTCAATTCAATTTTCAGCTCCTTACAACCCTGTCGCAGGTTTTGTTTCGTTATCTCAATCTCATCCATTATTTTCTGAAACATAGTTATTTCCAGATTCTCAGCCACTTTCTTAATTGCCATTTTAAAAGAAAAATATAGGAAAACCACTTCTTATTTCAGCAACAATTGGGTTAATACTCCAAACTTGGTGACATCACAGTATAAACAGAGCAGACAGCCTTATCTCTCCATGCTTAAGTAAACAAAATGCAGTTCCCAGGATCGAAACAATTAATGGCGGTCGTCAAGAAACAGATTCGTCAAAATAAAATAGACCAAAAAGAGAGTAGTCTCAGACAATATAATATTCTTCAAAATAAAAATCTGGAATAGAAATCCCTCTTCTGTGTATATCTTTAGAATGCAAATCCAGGACAGCTTTTTGCAACAAAAACAGAGATAAGCTATTAATTAGTGAGTAGCAGAGAGAAGTTATGGCTCCCCAGTGAGATGCCAAAAACCGATCAATCAGGCAAATCTCTTTTAAACAGCAACAATTTAAGTCAAGTAAAAGAAAAATATAGAAAGAAGGGTGCTTGCCTGTTAGTGCGTTCTCTCTTAGAAGATAAGATGAACGTTCGCTTTATCAGATAGAGCTTGTTGTTGAAAATCCGTCCCACCTTCGTCGGCTGGACCTCGTCCCATAAATTAATGAGATCTGGTCGTCCCAACAAAAATAGGCTTTGAGGTTAATCTCTTCGTTTCTCCCTACCCGGGAGAAGTTTAATCAGTCCAAAAAAAAAAAATCTGACTGATATATCTGAATAAGCTTCTTTTGAGGCAGGAGCCCGTCTCAAAAGCAGGCACAGGCTAAGTCACCCTTCCCGGAAGTCCGTAAATCCCACTGAATTCAATAAGCATGCAAATTATCAGGCCTGCCTTTCCCCTCCTTCCCCTTTCCTCTCCCTTCTTCTCCTCCCCTCTTCCTTCTTCCTCCTCCCCTGCCCACTCCAGGCCTCCTCCCCATGGTCAGTTTTACCTATGCTAAGCATGATTGCATGGGAGTAAATCCCACTGAACTCAATAAACATGCAAATGATCAAACCTGCCCTCCTCCCCCTCCTGCCTGCTCCCATCCCCCTCCCTGTGGTCAGTTTCACCTATCTTAAGCATGATTGCAGGGGAGTAAATCCCACTGAACTCAGTAAGCATGCAAATGATCAATCCACTCTCAGCAAACTTGCACAGAATCCCATTTCTTACCTCTTGGATTAAAAACCAGAGAAATTCACTAATAGCCAAAAAAACACATGCGGTTTATGAATGTACCTAGAGCCAACAGATAAAAGCAGGGAAATTGAACAGCTATAGTGAATGCACCGGGGAACAGGAGACCTGACCTCTCTGAGATATTGTACTGCTCTACAAATTTGTAAAAATGCAAACACAATTTGGGTTTGTCTTTCACAGTCCAATCTACTTCCTGTGTAGCTTGGAAGAATTTGGTAACGTGCCTCTGAGTATATGGTGAGTGGTGGCAACTGGCAATTTCTCCCTTCTCCAGTCATCTGTCCAATTAATAAAGTCAGTTCCTTGGAGTTTAAACTAAACCTTCTGGTTTTGCATTGCAGCATTTCTGCTTAAGCAATAAACAGCTGTCATCTGCCATTCATTAATATTAATTATAAATGGTTACTAGCTCAGAGGATCCAAGTCCAGCAGCTGAGATTTTTCTGCAATCTGATCGTAAAAGTTTTGAAAGGGTTCTTCTGAGAGGAAGCCTTATACTCCAAACCAACAATAAGTACAGTTTGTAGAACACAGCACAAAATCAGTGTAATCAGTAATAGTAGTAGAGAGGAAGGGGAGGTGGGAAGAAAAGGAAAGCCAAGCATGAGGTTTCTTTAAATGTATAAATGTCTTAGCCTTTTGTGTTGGCTTATAAGCAAGAAGAGAAATTGTCTATAATGATTGTGTGCCATCCATTTCATGTTACCGTAAATGAAAGGTTATATGAATTAAAGGTTGTTTGGGGGTCCTTTTTGACCCTTCCTTGTCTCTTGAGGCTCAAGTGGCCTCGGTGGCACAGAACGCGTTTTACCATCTCCGTTTGGTAGCCCAACTACGCCCCTATCTGGATGGCGACGACCTCGCCTCAGTTGTTCATGCTCTGGTAACTTCGAGATTGGATTACTGTAATGCGCTCCACATAGGGCTGCCCTTGAAGACAGTTCGGAAGCTTCAGCTAGTGCAGAATGCGGCAGCTAGACTATTGACGAGGACCAGTCGGTCTTCGCACATAACTCCTGTTCTGGTTCGCCTGCACTGGCTACCTATTTGCTTCCGGGCGAGATTCAAGGTGCTGGTTATGACCTATAAAGCCTTACATGGCGTGGGACCGCAATACCTGGTGGAACTCCTCTCCCACTATGAACCTACCCGCTCACTTCGTTCAGCATCTAAGGCCCTCCTCCGGGTACCAACCCATCGTGAAGCCCGGAGGGTGGTTACTAGATCTAGGGCCTTTTCTGTGGTGACCCTGAGTTGTGGAATAGCCTCCCCGAAGAGGTACACCTGGCACCTACATTATTATCTTTCCGGCACCAGGTAAAGACCTTCTTATGGTCCCAGGCATTTTAATCATTTTAATCTTTTTAATCTTGTAATACTAATCCTTTTATCATCTTATATTTTGTTTAATTGTATTTTGTTTTCATTGTGTCTTATGTTTTGTGATTTTATTATTATGATGTATGTATTTTATCCTATTCTGTTTACCGCCCTGAGAGCTACTTGCTATGGGCGGTATATAAATGCAACAAAATAAATAAATAAATAAATATGTTTCAGGAATACAGCAGCGTTTGGTGTTTTTGTTCTAAACCAAATCCCTCAGATGATTACAAATGGTGGGGACAATTAGAAAGCAAACTAGCTAAAGTAATTATAAGCTGAAGTCTAAAGCACAGGCATTGATACAGCTGCATACCTTACTTTACACCAGACTCAGCTGACTCATCCTCTCTACTCCTCATCAATGTATACTTGTCTCCCTTGGCGACACGTAACTCTATAGAAAACCGCTGGGCCGAGTTAGACCTTTACATTCTAGATCTGGAATATGCCTATCCTCACTCACAACTGGTAATCATGGGCGATTTCAATGCAAGGATCGGCCCCAATAACGCCTCCTTGTTTGCGTCGAAATTATGGCGCGGAGAGGATCACAATTATTTCCCCTATCCTCTCTCTAGAAAATTGAAAGATCTCAAGATTAACAGTGGAGGAATTTGTCTAACTCACTTTGTAGCTAGTCACCATCTGATTATTCTGAATGGGCTCGAACATCTCAATGAATGTGCAGAATATACATTTATATCTAAGATAGGAAGTAGTGTAATCGATTACGTGTTATTATCCGTTAAGTTATTTAATTTGATAGAAAAATTTGCCATTGGCACCAAGCTCAATAGTGATCACCTTCCTCTTACCTTCTCATGCCACTTGCCCTCGAGTCCGCATTTATCCTCTAACCATAATTATACAGTTAATCTCTCTCATTCCCATTACAAAAGACCCACTTGGACCTTTTCCTTAGCTTCCAGGATAGAAGTTTTTTTTCCTGTTATCACCAGACGGTCTGGTCTTTCGAACATTCTTAATTGAATCTGAATCTCCGGATGCTCTCCTTAGAGTATACGATTCCCTTATGGCCAATATTAAGAACATATTATTTCCTGTGCCATTTAGCTCCAAGGTATGTAAATCAATTGGTCCCAAATGGTTTGATAAAGAATGTCAACTGCTCAAACGTCAGCTAAGGTCCATCTATCTAAATTATCGTCAGAGCCAATTGAATCATCTCCCCCATATATACTACCTAATGAAAAGTAAATACAAGGCAATTCTTGTTTCTAAAAAGAATCTAGCAAAACAGGATGAATGGAAGAGTCTTATTCGTGCATCAAGGACCAAGGACTCTAAAAGTTTTTGGTCTATTATCTCAAAAGCCTTTAGACCTTCATGCCCAATTATGTGTAATATTCCCCCCCAAACTTGGGAACGGTATTTCAGGTCTATGTACAAATCTGAAAATCTGGAGGACCCCAATGCATATGTTCCTCCGGATCTTAGCTCCCTAACCTCATGGCCCCCCGTCAATCAAATGGAGATATGAAATTTGATTGATGGTCTAAAATCAGGCAAAGCGCCGGGCTCTGACAATATCCCCCCTGAACTCTTAAAAAACTTTCAGGAATGGTGGGCCCCCTTTCTAGCAAATTTTTTTACCGAACTTAACAAATCTGGCCGCTTCCCGATAGCGTGGCGAGAAGCAATAATTATTCCCATATATAAAATAGGAGATAGAGATGAGCCTTCCAACTACCATCCCATCAGCCTGCTATCTGTCATTGGGAAACTCTATGCTTCGTATTTGAAATCAAAACTCCAGACTTGGATGGAGGAACAAGATATTCTGGGTAAGGAACAAGCAGGTTTTAGAAAAGGGACCTCTATCCTGGAGCATTGCCTTCTTTTATACCATCTTGCTGCAAAGTATGGCAAGCATAAGGGTAATGGCCTATATGTAGCCTTTATTGACCTAAAGGCTGCATTTGATTCTATTCCTCGCGATATCCTGTGGTCCAAGTTATCCAAAACCTCCATAGATAAACGGCTCTTAGCCCTGATACACCACTTGCATCAACACAGATCTCTCCGGGTACGCTGTGGAAAGGATGGTGGGTTAACCAAATCTATCCCCACGTTCACAGGGGTGAGACAGGGCTGTATATTAGCCCCCCTCCTTTTTAACTTATCAATGACCTGAATGAACGTTGCCTTTCCCACGACCACCACTCTCCCAAGCTTGCGGATCTAAGTTGCCCCTTATTGCTCTATGCGGACGATGCGGTGCTACTTTCATTATCAAAGGTGGGTCTTAAACGTATTCTACGGGTGTTTATGGCTTACTGCTTAGAGAACCATTTATCAATAAATTTCGACAAAACTAAAATCTTAGTTTTTTCCGAACGAATAATTACCCCAGTCTGGACAATCAACGGTCATTCAATTGAACAAGTTTCCCAATATAAGTATCTCGGTATTACATTCCATTCTTCGCTGAAATGGACCTCCCATAAAAGATCGGTGATAGCGAGCGCTAGATTCTCTATAAAGAACTTGCTCCGTTATTTCTATTATAAAGGAGGACAATATATTCCGGCTATTACCCAGATATTTAAGAATAAAATTATCCCTTATCCCTCAAATTCTATTTGGAGTTCCAATTTGGATACATTCAATAGACGCATCAGTTGAAGCTGTTCTCTCCCTTTTTTTACACCGCTTGCTAGGAGTGCCTAGGTGTGTTCCTTCAGCGGCGCTTAGACTGGAATGTGGACTCACCTCAATGGAATGTCAGGCTTGGTTAACAACTGTTAATTTCTGGCTTAAAATATCAACCAATACCTCTTCCGGATTAATATCTCTACTCTGGAAAGATAATTGGACCTCCAGTTGGAACAACAAACTGGAATTGAAATTGTTGCAAATGGGTCTCTCTAGGGCATATTTGGCATCGCAATCCCCAAGCGATGCCTTAGCTATTATCCGCTCTAGATTTAAGGACATTGATTATCAGACCTCAATCAGTAGGGCTTCTAGTATATGCTCCCCTTTGCACTTGAAGCTACACTTTACATTCGGAAAATCCAACTCATATCTAGATTTCCTTACAATTCCTAATTTATGCCTAGCTTTCTCTAAAGCCAGATTTAATTCCTTAAATTCTGCGGTAATGGAAGGGAGGTTTAGGGGGGTACCATACGAACTGCGTGTTTGCCCCTGTGGTGTTGATAGTATTGAAACCCTGCAGCATATTTTTCTTTATTGCCCATTGTACTTTAGGATTTGTATGAAATTCTTGAACCCAATATTGTTGAAATTATGTTATAAATCGCCTGAAGCTATTATTATTCACCTGCTCTCTGGATCTGATAAAGAAATTTCTATCCAAGTAGCCAAATTTGTATATGTGACCCAGCGGATGCGTACTCTTATCACTACCCCTTCATAATGGTACAGTCAGATCTGAGCTTTCCTGTATTCAAGCACTACTAATTGTATATAACACATTGTATATTGTTCTTTTGACTTATATTCTATTCTGTATTCTCCCTGTTTTCCTTGCGGGTCTATGACCGTAAATAAATAAACTGAACTGATACAGCTGCATATTTTTATACTGAGGCTACTGTTTTCCATAGACATAAACTTAAGAAAATTACATTTTGGACATTTAATTGATTATTTATTTTATTTATCTATCCATCCCTCTTTCTCCAGATGCAAGAAGTTGCTTGGTTAAATATTAATTTTTCTGAGGGGGGGGGGAAATGAATGGAGGACCCAAAGTCATAATTTGTTACAGTATACTGTTTGCTATACTGTTATAGGATTTAGGGGGGTTGTGATGGATGATTTCTTTAGGCCCCTTCAAGCCTGTGATCTTGTATCTGGAAGCTGGGATATGCAAAGGAAGAAACCTGCTTCCTTAGTTCCATTCATAAGTTAATACATTCAGTGAAGTGCCCTTATTAACATATGTAACATATGTCAGGTGGACCATAAGAACTCTTTCAGAAGAGAGGCCCTCCTTCCCCTCCCCCCCCATGGAGGTGTTAGTTTTAGTCTGAGGAAAGGCTGGGAGCTAAAAACAGATGGAGAGACTTGCTTGCTCTCTGTGTCTGAACCCCCAAAGCTATGGGCTTTGGGGAGCAAGATCTGATGGACTATTAATGCTGTGTACTCTTCCATCTTGCACTCAGGCTGTGTATATGTGTAAATAAACCATTTACACCACTGACTTTCTTTCCAAGGAAACCAAACCCTGGGTAAGGGCTGGAACCCCTGGAAGTCTTGCACCACTCAGAGATTGCAGTGCATACAACGATTATAACAGTAATTTTAGTAATTACTAAAATGTCCAGATTCCTGCAACTATGCCTTTTTTGCTAGATAATTAGTTGTAGGATTGTGGTTTTTGCAGCTTCATCCTTTGTGTGGTAACTCAGAAATAAGTCCCACTCAACACACACAACATTTTTAGAGGAGTGGGTCCACTCTGGAAGGTAACTTCACTGTGGTCAGCTGAAATATAGCTATTCAACTCCATAGTTTAGGCCTGACAAATCAGATTCTGCAGATTTTAAGCAGAAGCCCACTGTGCATGGCGCTTGTGATATCACCCAGAAAGCTTCCCCTTTCCCTGCCTATTTCTAAAACAGTTTTGCAGTTTTGAAAGCTTTGTAGTGATGAATGAACAGATAAACGCATGAATATCGATTTGGTTTTTTTAAAAAAAGAATAAGGCACATGTCCTACTGAAGTTTTATTTATTTATTCATTTATTTATTATCTCTATTGCTATCCGTGTGCATGGTGCTTTACAAAGAATAGGTATGACAGTTGCCTACCCTAAGGAACTTACAATCTAAAATTGACACAAGGAAACAACAGAGGAAGTGGGGGAAAGGAGCCATAGGTAGGCAGGGAAGAATATGTGATAATTTCACTTAAATGTACTTTAGCTTTGTTACAATAAGGCAGGATTAATCAATGTGGTGTCCTCCAGATGTTGTTGGACTGCAGCAGCAAGCAGCTAGGTTGCTTGTGGGGGCAAGCATCTGCCAGCATATAATACCTTGTCTGCAGGATCTGCACTGGGTGCTACCAGGCCAAGTTCATGGTTTTGGTGCTAGCATATAAGGCTCTATGCAGCTTGGGACCAGGTTACCTGAGAGTCTTCCTTACCCCTGGTAGGTCACTGCATTCTGCAAATCTATCCTTCATGTCCTTAAAATATCAGACGCCTTCCCACTGTTTATAAATTATAGAAACAATTGAAGACTTTTCTGTTTTGACAAGCTTTTCCAGCAGGATGGGGGATTATTATTATTATTATTGGGTCTCTGCCTTGTGTATTTATTTGTATTGTCTTTAAACCTATTTTTATAGTTGATTTTATTGTATGATTGAAAATTTCCTTGCAATTTATATGAAAGATGATTTAAAAATTAATTTAAAAACCCCAATAATAACTCCCATCATCATTTTTTCTTTTTGTTGTTAAAAGGGCAGGATATAAATTTTATTATTATTATTATTGTCATTGTCATTATTATTGTCATTATTATTGTCATTATCATTATTATTATTATTAAATTCCTGACCATTCTCCATGCTGACTGCGGCTGATGGCAGTTGGAGTCCAACAAATCCAAAGGGCACCACTTTAGCTACCCCTGCAATAAAGGACACAGCCTGGGGGCCACATTGATTTGTTGGTAACCTTCTGGGGCCCACATACCAGTAGTGGGTGGGGCCAGAGGCAAAAAATGGATGGAGTAACAGCTGTGACTCTTTTCTTTGTACAATAGACTACATTTCTCCATCTAGGTAAGGAAGAGTTCAAGAACACATTCTAGCCAGTCAAAAGCATTTGATAGGGTGTGGAGAAGGGCTGGTGAGGGCTGTAGCCTGGGAAGAGGAGGCATCGCCCCATGGGCCAGAGAGGCTTCGAGGGCTTCTTTCAACCCCCTGGCCTGTGGTTTCTTACCCCTGACATAGGGACTAGAACGATGATAAAACTGAATTTTGAGAATGGACTTAAAGGAAACAAGGGAAGTGGTCACATAAAGGCTGGGATGCAGTTCCAGGCACAAGGGGTAGCAAGGAAAAATAGGAGGAATCATACAAAGAAGCAGCAGATTTTAGGATGGCTGATGATGATCGAGCTGGATGAGCAAAGCTCACAGGCAGGGGGAGATAAGGAAGGGCAAGGTCATGGAAGTTTTTGAAGGTGAGAAGAAGCTTCTGCAGGATCTGGAAATAGGGGAAGGAGGGCAACAGATAGCTGCTTATTTACTGCTATGGACATCTGTCATTCCAGTTGTGGAGCTGGGAAGAAGCCACACTTGCATGGCAATGTGAGAATTCAGAAAGCTGTGTTTTAATATCACTTCTGTCTTCAACCTGAGCTCAGTAGCAGGGCTAACTCTCAGGTAACTGTACACAGAATTGCAGTTTTGATGTTGTTATCAGCTGAGCAATATGATATGTACACATGAAAATGTATACTCAGAACTAAACAAATCAAAATTATTTGTCATCAACATTAATATAAAGTGATAGGATTTCTTTCTTTCTCAATGAATGAATGAATATATTTAGCCCAGCCTTTATCCAAAGATCTGAGGACGGGTCACAGCATTTAACTTCTGTCCCTCAACCTGCAGCTATGCAGATGCATAGAAGGATACCAACTTGTCTAGACTAATATGCCACAGTGGAAACATGGATCTAGATGGCTTTAATTAAAACTTTATGAGCAGAGATGTGACTGCATTTCAGTACCAAGGAAGGATTCCTTCTATAAAATGCTGCTATGCTCTAGAGATTACTACTTCTCTGTATTTTTCTAGTTTCCTAACCCTTCACAATGTATATTACACAAACAACTCCTGTGATGAATGACTATGAATCCTCAGTCTCGGGTCTAAATTTGTCTTGAGGCAAATGTTTATATTGTTTTAAATTTTTAAATTGTGTTTTAAATTGTTTTTTAAAAAGATGTATTTTAAATTGTATTTGTTTTTAGTTACTGTAAACCGCCCAGAGAGCTTCGGCTATGGGGCGGTATACAAGTATAATAAATAAATAAAATAGATAAATAAATATTGTGTACAATTGAATGTACATTTGTTAGTCAGATACTACAGGGACACATTTGCATGCTCCAGTTCATGTATCTGGATAAACTGCATTTCTGCATCATTTCAGTTGCTAGAAGCATGTAATTTCCCCCATAGCTTTTGTGTCTGTTGTATTTCATGGAGTGTGGTTATGCAGCCATCTCAAGCACATCTAATCTAGTGCCTGTTTCATCATTGGCAATATCTTCTCTGTTCACTCTCCCCCCTCCCCCAGATTCCCTTGGGGGGGAAAGTAAATTTTCAAAAGGATATTATTTTTGAAATATATTTTGTGCATCTGTAGCAGCTGAGTCCATCTCCCTTTATATAGTAGACCAGCACAGAAAAAGCCTACACGGTCACTTTTTAAAAGAAATAGATCCTATGCCAAGCTACTTTACCTATGTAAAATGAAAGGCTTTTCCCATTTTAATTCAGTACTAGATAAGACACAAAAGAAAACCTCAACTACTATTAACTTGAATCCTGGTTGCCTTTTCTCCCCTAATATGTGCTTTGGTTTAGCTGCACGTAGTGCCATAATGGCTTGATAAATATGGTTTGTATTAGGCAAGAGTCTAGACTAGATGACGATTTAACAGTCCCTTTTGGGCCTGATGTCAGTGCATTTCTGAAACTGTAATCTTTTTTTAATGCCTATACCGACTTGGACACTTTCTAAACCACTTCCTAATAAGTGGAACTGACTGTGCCTTGCAGGCCTTCTCTTTATAAGAACTTTGGTAAAGGTGATGCTTGGAATACGTTGTCTGAGGAGAAGAGATGCCAGTGATTTTGTTCCAGTTTGAAAACAGCCCATAAAGATTTTGGCTGGTAAAGTAAGTAAATTCTACTGAATTCTGTGGTTAACAGCATCATAACTGTATTGTTGTACATGGAAATATTCCATGGAAAAATAATTAAACAGTACTAAATTTTGCTTTCATTACATTTTAAAATGTTTCCTCCTCTGTGGCTGACATTTCCAAAATATTTTGCATACTTTGGCCATGTTTTATTAGAGGTCCTTATAAATTATTTCTTCTTCTCCTCCTCATTGCCCTTCCTTTCCCCTCCACTTGCTATATTTTCAACATTCAAAGACTGAAATGCTAAATCAAAAATGGGAATGTGCCAGGAGCATCACCTCTACCCACTCTATCCAGTTCCTGTCCTCTCCACTATGTGTCAGCATTCTCTAGATACTGTAAATAGCAGTCATTTGGAGAGTGGAGGGAAAGTAGATTGCTAGTTGTACTGCTATAGCAGGATGCACTGCTTGCTTAGAGCAATCCTGGGAAAGAAGCTAGGTAAGGAGACTTGTGGCTTATCTACATGGGAGCATTCGTAGAAAAGAACCCTTTTTTTTTTACTTCTGTTTTCTGTTCGCACTGTCCACAATAAGGGCTCAATTCCAGCTGCAAACACGCTGTTTTCTGTTCACACAGGAATCAATCATGTTAGGCAGGGGCTGATTGCTGCAGAGCAGCTAGATGTTGCTTCTCAGCCCTCAGGAAACAAAATGAACAAAGGGAGGAGGACGGAGGGAGCGAGGAGAGGGGTATGATTGACACATCCACCTAAAAGCATTGGAGCAAAGCGCCTACAAGAGGAGCACAGCACAGTTGAGAAGGTTTTTTTATCCCTTTTTGTATTATCAGAGGATTGAGTTAGTACAGATTTACAGGGGGAAAATTGCGTGATAGCTTCTATTTTCTGGTAACGTCATGTGAACCATGCAAATTAAAAGGAAATCTGAGTACTACCAAACACACACTAAACCACCATGTAGATGAGCCCTTGGATGCATGAAAGGTCTAGTAGAGCAGACTGATTGTTGGTGTAAATGTGATGTGTGAATGTGTGGTTTTGTTTTGCCCCAAATGACTAAAATCCACACAGTCTGGTCTATGTGACACTAAACTGGCTTAAATCCAAATGTTTGGCATGATCAACATGCAGTTCGATCATCAATAGAGTTGATTTATTTCTCTTCCCCCCTTGTTCTAAAGTAGATAAAACATAATTCAAAGTTGATGTACTCTTGCATTTTTTATCACCATGCTTTACAAATCTCAACCATTTGTTCATATAATCAAATGCATATCCTTTCTGAATGAAGGATGCTAAAAGCAGGGATGGACAGATGAGTCTATTGCCAGTCTGTGTATTCATAAGTTTGTTCCATTCCATTTCTTCATTAATCTGCTCATTTAAAAAGAGAGGGCTGTACAAAAAAATTGTATTTAAATAAATAATTATATATTTTATTTCAATGTACACATTTCTAAACATAAAATATGCATTTTAATACATTTTGGTATATTTTTGAGTCAAAAAGTGCCAGGATAATTATGTTCCAATCCTGTATTCGTTTGGGTGGGATATTGAATGATGTCATTTCACTTAAAAATGCAGACCAAATGAAATTCTGCTCTACCCCTAATTGCAATATCCAGATTAATTGGCAGCATACGCAGCAGATACAAGTCACTGTGGTCTTATGGAACTGAACAACAGACCATTTTGGATGCTGCTTTGCCCCCATTATGCTGAACAATTGCTGCTGAAAAGACAGAGGTCAGCCAGTATTGTGTCCATTATTTGAGGAATCCCCTGGACAAGATGTTCTTGATGGCTCCCCTTTTTGATGAGTCTCCCTTGCATAGTACTACCACGGTTTCTCCTCCTCTCCATTGCTATTGCTTGCTTGTTGACTCAGAGAGTCAGCAGATTGGCAAGGAAGAGCAGGTGGCAGTGAGGAGGAATACCAGCTGTCACCACCACGGCCTAAACTGGGGGGAAAACACATGTGAGTAAGTAGTGGCTTCTACTTATTGCCACAAGCAATGATGGTAGTCAGAAGCAGCTGCAAAAGGCTCTGGGCAGCAGTAGACCCCAACTAATTCAGGCGACCAGTACCTCTGCACCTGTCTAAGGATGCCAATTCCTGATGCTGGACCTGGGATACCATTAAAAAAAATAGAAAAGATATATGAAAGAGAATCTTCAATTGGCACCCAGAAAGCAGTTTATTAGAGTAAGCCGAGTACATTTGTGGTATGCAACTGTTCTTCAAAATAATTGTAAAACCAGCCATAGGAACAGTAACTCAGAAACAAAAATCATGTACCTGTTACAAGCTTTGTACAGAAAATAATATTTCAGGTTAAATCACTTCTATACTGTTTTGAAGTAAATGTTAAAATTTTTGAAGGTTATATTATAATAAATAAGCCAGACAGATGAGTGACATAAGGTGGGTTTTTTTTCTGCCTCATTTAACTTTCCCACCTTGGATTGTGAATATCTAGATGAATATCCTAAACTAATCTTTCATTACTACAATTTGTTAAAATATTTATTTGAAATACATTCATCTCTTCTGAAGAAAAAAAGTATATTATGATAACGCAGGAGCCAGTCAAACATAAGAATAAAATAAAACTATCTGCAAAACTTTTTGAAGTTGTCTTGTATTATCCTTTCTTGTTTTTTCTCTGCCCTGGCAGCTGTCGATAGGATTACACATGTGGGGCTTCTTGGTTTGCAGAGCTTAATTTTCACATTGCTGGTATGGCATAGTGGCCCTAAACCATGTCACAAGCAGCTTGTGGGTTGGGACAAATTTAAACCACATCAACAGAACCACCTGAAAACCAGCAGTTCCATTAACAGGATTGTACTGACCCAGAGGAGAGCTACTTCGAACAAGCTGTTTTCCCTGCAGTTTAAAAACTATACCATTCAAGCAGTGTAAAGATTGGGCCTATCTCCATATATCAAGCTTATTTGTTTCACTATAATAGTATTGTGGGGGAGGGGGGAGAGGTTAACATACCCACCAATTATATGTGATAATTATGCAAATTGGCAATTAAAAATATCTTAAGTTAACTGCAGTGATCTAGCTCATTACATTTTCCCTATGTGGCCCTCAACATTTAAAAAGCTGCCAACCATTGATGAAGGGCATTATTTAGTTTGTTGAAATCAGAGCTCTGAATAACAAAATGTTCATAAAAGAAAAAATGGATTAATTTGTTTTGCTTAGCAGCCTGGGAAAAGAAGATATTTGTTTGGTCAGTTCTTTATATATTATTAATAATAATTGTATTCTCTGGTTGTAGAGCATCAGAATGTTCAACACACATTTTAAAGTTTCAAAATGATTTATAATCTGGTTAATAAAGTGGTTTACTTGCATTAAGTTGAACACATTTTTAGTTCAAGCTTCAGAGGGAAAAAAGGCTGCCAAATGACCCCTTAGTTACATCTTTGCCTGTTTGAAGTATAAAGCAAAAAGAACTGGAGGAGAAAGAGGTAAGCAGCACACAAAGCAGTACTAATACAATAAGCAGAAAAACCCCAGTCTTGGGGACTTGGGGAAAATTTTAGCATTTGTCTTTTGTCCATATGCAGATCTGATACAAAGTATGACATGGAGCTGATGCAGAAATGCTAGGAAAGGAGATCTTTCACTATTTCTTCAGTTTGGCTTCCAGTATTCATTAGCCTGGTGGGCACAACACAGTAGGTCAACCTGTGGCTTACCAAGACCATACAAATGTGTGGGCTCCTGAAGAGGAGCTCACAGCTACTTTGTTCCTTACTGGTCCTTTTTGCTGGCCAGTGATGTTAAGATAAGCCAAGGTTTGGCTTAGCACGTCATCTGTCGTTCTCTCCTCGCTTATCATGAGCTGTAGCCAAGGTTTGTTCTTGGCTGCAGCTTGTGACTAGTAAGGACAGAGCTTAACCATGAATCCCAGTTGAGAAACACTAAGCAAAATCTTGGTTTAGTTCCACATGCCACAACAGGAAAGAGGAGCAAAGAGGCTGCAAACTCCTGTCTAGGAGCCCATGTGGTCTTTCTAACCCAAGGTTTGGTTTACCTTGTTGTGTGAACCAGCTCCATATCAGCAGATAGGTAGCTTTACTGCACACTCCCAAGCCCTGTTGCATCACACTGCAAATCCTGCTATTTGCTTATTAGTGACTCAAGTGTACCTGATTACCCTGGGTGTAGATGATGATTATTAATACTAATAATTAAATGTCTATGTAAGAAAACACATTCTCTGGATGGAGGAGTCACAGAGATGGTCACTGCCTTTCCATTCCCCTGGCCTGGCCCTTGCGTCCTCTCCACCAGTGGGGTGGTAGGTATTGCCTGGTGCTATGTGCCTCTCCTCCTCTAAATGTCCCACCTAGAAATGTGGCTACCCCCACCTAAGAAGGAAGGCTGGCTACAGGACTGGCCCTAAGGCAATTGCTTTTCTTCTTGGAGAAAGGTGGTAAGGATTGCCTGTTTTGTTGGTTGTATTTAAGTCATCATTACTGAAGCCAGTCTGTTACAACAGGATTATACTAGGAGCCTGCAACTGAGTTCTTAACGCTCAAGAATACTCCAAATAAAACAGAAATGTGCTACCTTAGAGAAAAAAAGAATTGCTGCAAGGG